>NW_026526677.1:29255235-29450235 GCF_024362965.1 Panthera pardus | reverse complement strand
GAGCAAACTAAAGAGTTTCTCCTTGAACCAGAATGACTCTTCCTTCTACAATAAAAACCTTAGCCAATTCAGTGTAGCAGGTTGTTGCTTCTGCATTTTGAAGATTTTTCAGACTTCCTTATAAAAGATTTGGCTCAATGGGAAAGTTAAGTGGTGGGGGGGAAAATACTCCACATATAAAAGCAAATGAGTTTTTAAAGAATAGAAAATAATCTCTATGAGAAATTACTTTTAAATTATTCACGTGAAAATTAAACTTAGCTCTTGTTAACATTTCCGTAGAAACATACATTTTAATTAAGCCAAATAAACAAAGAAAAGAAATCCCTAAAAGTAGGCATAATCATTTATCTATATACTCACAAACATATTGCTCTTTTCTGGTCATCAGTATTTTTTCTTGCTTTATTTGCTTCATTTCCTTTAACTTTATTTCCCCTTATTCATAGAGAGTCTAAGACTAAATTGATTCTCTGCTTACTTATCTGTGAAGTCACTTCAGCAGAGAGTTACTCTTTGGAGTTATGTCCTCATCCCTGATCTGTATCCCTCAGCTAGAGCGCTCGGTCTGGTGCTGCCCCATCACTGCCCTCAGGCATGTAGAGAGAGGGCTCTTGCTTTGCCCAGTCTGTTCACCGAGCTCCCTTTGAAATTGGTGAGGAGGGAGGTCTATGGAGGGTGGAAATAGAGGTACTGGGTGACTATTTGAAACCAGTGTAATTTGTAAATTTGCCATAAACTTTTAAGTAAGAGTTGGGGTGGGTGGTTTCCAGGGTTAGCATGCTTTCAGAAATCAAAGGGAAAGTGGAAGTTTTCATTTTGTTTTACAGGGCGGTGATATGAAAGGGTTTGTTTTTTTTTTTCCTGAATTTTACCAAGATTTCAGTAATTGATCTATAGACTTAAAAGCTATTAAAATATTCATGATAACACTGTCATATTTTTATGTATATGTGTATACATATTTTTATGTATATGTATAAACAGGCATACACACAAACACACAAAAACACACATAATAGCACTTATCAAGTAATTGTACTTAATACCACCTGAGTGTTCATTTAAGTTTGGAGCAAGAAAAATGTGCACTACCTCTGAGAGTGTGCCTTTATCTGACCATGAAAAGTGAAGAAAATCTCTACTGTAACAGATACTTCTCCTTCAATGTGAAAAGGTTGTATACAGTTGGTACAGAGAAATACATGTTTCATTTTGCCAAACCCAAAGCATACTTCCCAACTGCCTTTGTATGAAAGCTAACACAACATGTCAAAAGTAAGAGCAGAGCCCTCAGTATACACCGAACTGGTGAAAGAAGTTAGGGACGGTTTGACAAAGATAAGATGTAAAGTTAAGTTTTGTATGATTTTCTTTTCATTCACATTCATACCAGGTAGACTTTGTCAAACACCTATAGTAGGGAGGAACTTGTTCATGCATGCAGAACAAAATAAAATAAGATTAAAAGCTCCAGGAAATCAGCCTACTTCAAAAAACCATTAAAGTGTGCCTATCCCTCAAGCTTTACAAATGTGTTAATTGTCGTGTTTCAGTCATGTAAATATGTTTCAGCATAAAGTAACCAAGATTTCCTGTTATAGAAGCGCTGCTATCTGGGGGTGTGGGGGTAGGGAGGGACGAACCGGGGACTAAATAACTCACTGTAATGAAACCTGCCTTTGGGCAGCACATGCTTCAGTTCTGAATGCCCAGAAATACTTCGCAGACGCTCTAGGCTGCCTAGCAATGGGGATTTCTAATTCTGGCTAGCTTGACAAAGTAAATACAACTATTGAACATAAGGCAGCTCCTAATAAAAAACAACAATTCCCCCTTGTAAACACCTACATTTGGCCCCATTAAAAATTCTTTCTTCATACCCAGGAACTAGCAGACCCTGCAATGTGGGGGTCTTAAAGTAACTGAAGAGCAGTCAGGAGATTTAATGCCGTCAGGATGTTTTACGTTGCCATTTACACCGAGCACTTCATACCCCATCTCAGGACTTGGTAGAGCAGTGTTCTGCATACACTGCACGGCATTATGCAAGCAAACACATTGGCCATTATGCTCTCAGTACTCATTCATGGACAGCCAAGAGGAAATCAATATATTTTTTACATATGCTGTACTTACATATAAAAAAATATATGGTTGCCACATTTCCAAAAGGAGTGTTCATCAAAAGCTGCCAACTTTGAAAGTTATTTAGTGGATTGGCATTACTCTGATACCTTAAGCAATTATCCAATTTCAGAAGTCCCTGATTTCGGCTTGTTCACATCTTAGAATTCATCTATTCCATAAACGATCAGACAGCCCTCTGCCAGTCCCTACACTGAATAGTGGATCTGCTGTAGTTCTAAAAATCTCTGGGATTTAGGGATCAACCTTGAGTTTACACACACATTTATCTGCTAACACTTTACTGAGTCAGAGGTTTCAGATTATAGTAAGGAGCAAACATTAGTTTGAATTCTAGTAGACAAAAACAAAGGGAGTGATACATTTTGCCACCTCCAGAACAGTTTCCATATGCTTTACAAGAAAAAAGGGATAAAAAGGAATTCTCATAGAATTAGTCTGAATTTATTTTTAAAAGAAGTTTGTTTGTCTTTTTCCTCAAGCTCAGCATTTGGTTCTAAAACATGGTATGTTCCTAAAATATCTTACTACTGTTAAGCCACCTGAGGGGTAGTACCTAAAATACTGCTTCTAAAATGTTTCCTCACTTGTAGGGGGTAGAACAGGGGCTTCCTGGACAAAGCAGGCTTGAAGAGCCTATCAAAATGACAGTCTGTGCACAGGAAGATCCTGGTCTTCTTCCATTTACTGCCATGGCAGCAGTAGGTCTGAGCCCTAGGTCTCAAGCATCTCTCAGCTTGGCCCTGCTGAAGCTTCATTCAAATTCTACGCACTCTGGAGCTTATATGCTCCTGCCTGCATTGTGTGTTCCATAGCCACACAAGCCTTGGGGTAAGCAGCAGTTGGAGACCAGTAAAAACACTGCCGGAGTGAGAAGCCCTGTACACAATTAAGGGAAGATGAATGGAAGGAAGTCAGTTGGGGAGATACGGAGAGTCTCATTGAGGTGATGGTTCACAAGCAGGGGATCGCAGGAACAGTAGTGGCATGTGTGACTTCTCCGTCCCATCCCTTTATCCCAAAGAGGAAGCTAATGAGGGCTGGAGGGAGGCATGTGTCAAGTATTTCTACTGTACAAGTTTAGGTAACAGTTTAAGCCACTTATTCCATCTGTTACCTAGATGGTTGTTTGTTTTTTTTTTTCCAATCCTACTCATGTTAGAACATGAATGAGAATAAAATATGCCAAGGAGCAAAAGAGAAAGCAAAAAGAAAAGGGAAACATACTGCCTTTAGTTTGTCTGGAAGGTAAAACCCTTTTAAGCAAAGTTCTTTGGGAGTAATCCAGTCTGTTCTCTGTCCATATATGAAATAAGAGAGGAAAATAGCATAACTCCCCCACATCTTAAATGTCCGCAAGTTCAGGAACACTGGGACTGACACTTGGTGGTATTCTTATTACACCACAGTCCAAAAGATTCTGGCTCACATTTTAAGTGGATTAAACTCAGCACACCATCTCCACAAACAGTACTGCCAGAGTTTCTCCTCCATGAACATTTCATACAGGGACCAACCACTCCAACTAGAATCCTCCTGTTGACTTGGCATGACATTGACAACCACCACTTCCCACAGGAGGAGAAGGGGAGTAGGGGATACTGTGGACCACTTAGGAGATAGAATATTTCTTCTGAATCAGAAGAATACAGGATCTAGAAGAGCCAGTGTATACCGCCTTTGGGAAAATTCTATCCTTTTTTTTAAATTTTTTTTTCTTAATGTTTTTATTTATTTTTGAGACAGAGAGAGAGCATGAGCAGGGAAGGGGCAGAGAGAGAGGGAGACACAGAATCGGAAGCAGGCTCCAGGCTCTGAGCCATCAGCACAGAGCCCGATGCAGGGCTCAAACCCACAGACCGTGAGATCATGACCTGAGCCGAAGTCGGACGCTGAACCGACTGAGCCACCCAGGCGCCCCAAGAAAATTCTGTCTTTAATAGAATATATCTGTTTGCAATTCTTTACTGAAAATGTCTATGCATGGTTTTATAAGGATATTGGTGAAATAGCCCTGGTATTCAGAGCTACCCTATGCTCTAAGAATTAAGTCCAAGTCACTTACAAACCTCTCCACAGATACCTACCTACCAAGCCAAATGTCTCATAGCCACTCCCCTGTTTGTTGACCGCTCCAGAAAAGCTGACTTTTTTCCTATCTTGCAAACATGCCAACTTTATTCCTGCCTTAAGGCTTTTGCATTTGATTACCTTGGCCTAGACACTTCTTTTTCCAGGTCTTCATAGGTCCCTTCTCAAACTG
This sequence comes from Panthera pardus, assembly GCF_024362965.1. Lineage (NCBI taxonomy): Eukaryota > Metazoa > Chordata > Mammalia > Carnivora > Felidae > Panthera > Panthera pardus. Next base: position 29,445,824 of record NW_026526677.1, on the reverse strand, counting down.
AAAATCTTAGCTCAAATGTACTCTCCAAAAAGCCCTATCACCAAATAAAAGCGGTACCCCCCTCCAGCCAATATCATATCACTATGTTTTATTTCCTTAAAAGCACCTGTCACTATCTGAATTATCTTGTTCATTTGGTTGCTTTCCTATATGTTACCTGTCTCTCCTTGAGTCATGTAAATGTCTATGTACTGTCCCTTTCTGAAGTTGTAAGTTCTTTGAAAGCAGGGATCTTGCCCGTTCTGTTCACTGTTTTATCGCTAGTACTTAAAGGAGTTCTGGCACATAGAGTAATGAATAAGAATATGGAGTTGGAAGCCAGACTACCTGAGTTCAAATTCCATTCCAGTGTCCCGACATGGCGACATTACTTCTGCTCTTTTCAAACTTGGTCACATGATCGACAACTAGCTGAAAGGGAAGCATGGAAATGCAATTTTTATTCCAGATGGCTGCCCATTCAAGAGTTCTTCTACCAAAGGGAAAAGGAAGAGTAGATATTGAAGGATAATCATCAGACTTTGTCATAGTCCACAACCCACTGGAACCCAAATATCCATGCACAGCCTTCTTCCCACACACTTACTGCCTCTCTGGGGGTGAGTGGAGAATCCTACTGGCTGGGAACTGCAGGAATTCTCTGCCCTGGCAGTAGGGGACTTCAGCCCAATTTATAATCCCCAGTTCGGCTCTCTGGAAGGAACTCCCTTGTCTGTTATCCTCTGTATCCTTTAAGGAAGTTATTCCTTGTCCATTAACATTCATGGCTACATGAAGTCACCATCAGAGAGGATAATTTTGGGGGGCTGCACAGTTCTCACAGCCCACTTATTGATAGATCAGGTTTGGGGACCTAAGATTATTCTAGGGGTTGAATAATCATAGACTTTTGACCAGGTTTGTGGTTTTTTTGGCACTACAATCCCCTCAAGACTTTAGAAGGTTCCCAGTCTGATAGCTTCCCTTCAGTCTCTCACGCAAGTAATCACACCCAAAGAGTTGTCAAGACAAAGTTCTAGGTTCAGGAGACAGGAAACAGATCCCATCAAATTATTTTATGCAGAGGAAAAGTTTATACCAGAAAATTGGGGGGCTAGCAAAATAATTGGGAGGGCTGAAGGACATCGCCAGAAAACTGGCCTTCAGGGAAGCTGCTGCTTCCTCAGTCAGAAAGGTGAGGAATTGGGAGGCCACCCCAACTGGGTGCTGGTAACTGAAAGCGCACACCTCCGAGGCAGTAATCTTGTGGCTGGTAGGTTCTTACTACCACAGCAACAAGGATCCCTCGACCCCCACGAAGCAAGTAACTGGGCACTGAAACACTGGTCTGGCTTCTACTTCTGCACCTGCCTCTCAATTCCCATGGAGTTGTTGACTAGTCACTGGAATACTGATGCAAAAAAAAAAAAAAAAAAAGTCCCTGCAGTAGTACTGGCAAATTGCAGTAGAGCAGCAGGAAGATTCCTTCTGCTTCTCCTCCACCTTCTGAATCTAGTACAATGCTTCTAATTGGAGAAGCATAATTCACACCTTTGCAGCCTCCACCAAGAGGTTGGAATGGATACTTGTCCACCACAACTGTTGCATTCTAAGGCTTGAGTCTTTTAAAGTTTATTTATTTTTCAGACACACACACACACACACACACACACACACACACACTTACACACAGTATGAGCAGGGAAGGGGCAGAGAGAGAGAGGGAGACACAGAATCTCAAGCAGGCTCCAGGCTCTGAGCTGTCAACACAGAGACTGACTTGAGGCTCGAACTCACAAACCACGAGATAACGACCTGAGCTGAAGTCGGATGCTTAACCGACTGAGCCACCTAGGCACCCCATTGAGTCTTATTTTCCGACTTTTCTGTTCTAGCTACGTCCCTCTCTTTCTCCTTATGAGTAACTAGCTTGACGCCATCTAAAATAATCAGCTCAAGAGGGAAGGCCATACCCTTCATCTCATTTTCATCTCTGAACTGGATCCCATTTTGTAGCCAGTCTCTTAATGAGGGTATTTCACCAAAGCTCAGGAACACCCAACATCTCCTGTGAAGGTTGCCTGCTTCAGCATGTAGGGCAGAAACAGTTTTTTTGTTTTTGTTTTTGTTTTTTCAATCCTCGGAGCCCCAAATTACCAAGGCTTTCATCATTTTGGCCTCTGGGGTACAGGCAGAGTGCCTCACACAGAGGCGTGTTCCTTTCTGACGCTTCTTCCAAAATCTCTATCTCTAGCCTAAGTTCCTTTCCTATTTGTAAGTAACGTTGCTGAATGTGGCAAAAAGCAACTAGCACAACAGTTTTCTGAATTTCTCCACCATTTCACCTTGGAGCCACTGATCAGGAGGTAAAATTTTTGCCTTCCAAGTTATCACAGTCATAACAAGGGTCACCAGCCTTCCAGTTTGCAATCTGACCTCACCGCCCACTTTCTAACCACTAAGCCACTTAAATCCCAGAACTCAAGCACATCATTTTTCAGGTACCAAATTCTGCATAAACAGGATACAAGTTAGTCTGTTGTTACAGAGATCCAAAACTACTGTGGCTTAAATAATACAGAGGTTCACTTATGTCTCACTTTAAAGCCCAGGGCAGTGACCCAGGGTCTTTGGGTGCCCACATGGTGTCAGGAGACCCTAGACTAATTTTCTCATTTTGCTCTACCCTCCTCTAACCATAGCTTCCAGTTGATGGTCCAGAATTGTTGCTTCAGCACCCACCCTCAAGTCCACATTTCAGCAAGTGGGAAGATGATGGGTAGGCTTTCCCCTAATATTTGTGGAGCCTAGAGCAATAAGGTGAATGTAGGACCACATAATTATTATATCAAGTTATCAAGCTGAGAAACCATGAAATATTCATTGTCTTCCTTCCTTCACAAATATAACTTCCTGGAAAACCAAGTTTAAATTTATGATATGGGTTCTACTCTAGAACTTGGAGACGGGGAGAAATGGCCTGCCGCCTACCTCCTTTCTCTTCCTGTCTCCTTCCCACACACAGGGCCACATGCAAATGCTTGGGGACACCCATCCTGTACACAAACTCCATCCACACGCCACACAAACAGTGGTCCCAGGGTGTGCACACAGACAACATGATCCACCCTTGGGGCACGAACCTGGGAAAGAGACCGTGCCGACTTTGTAGCTTGTTGGACAAGGAGTTCTGAATTCTGAATACCCAGAGTATGTCCTATAAAGAAGGGGCACATCCTCTTTGCCCTGAGATCCCTTACCCCATGAGGAAGGGTGGATCAGGGCCCAGGACAGTGGCCCTCTCGCCGAGGTGAGGGAAAAGGGAAGTCAATGGCACCTCCCCTCTTTCACAGATCTGACCCCAAACTTAACCATAAGTGGCCAGAACTTAGTCACTCAGCCTCATCTACTGGCGAGGGAAGTTGAGAAATGTGACAACTTATTTTGGGAGAGAGAAAGAGTACGTGCGCGTGCACACTGGGACGGGCAGAGGGAGAGGGAGGGAGAATCCCAAGCAGGCTCTGCACTGTCAGTGCAGAGCCCCACCTGGGTCTAGTTCATGGGGCTTCATCTCATGAAATATAAGATCATGAGTGACCTGAGCCTAAACCAAGAATCAGACCCTTAACCCACTGAGCCACCCACACCCCCCCCCCCCCCCCAGAGATGCTTTTACTGGCTGCAAAGGAAGAGAATAAGATTGGGAGTAAGCTAGCAATCTCTGCCACAGACACATGCCTTTTCACAAATCACACTTTTGTTTAGACAAGTGAGTTCTTCACAATCTGCTTTCAGAGAGGTGAGTTTGGAGGCAAGACAATACTGTCAGATATAATTGACGGTCAAAATAATTGCACACCTGAGCATTTTTCAATGGGCAGCCAGTATGCAATATGCCAGCTCTGAAATTTTGTCTAATTTTCAGATCAATCAGGAAGAACCGAATGAATTGTTTTCAATTCAAAGGATATAGTATAATTATGACATTCAATAAAACAATTTTAATCTTAAACCCTTTGAATGAATTGCATTTTAAACAAAAACTAAAAGTTAAAACCTAACCCATATTTGGCAGACTTTTTTCCAGAAATATGCAGCCACTACCAAATGTACACGTACCAATCCAAAAAGAGCAAAAATCAGTTCTGGCATTGTTTTCCCCTGGCCTATTCATATATGAGAATAACACAAAACTCACCAAAAACTAAGCAGACATATCTTCCACATGGCAAGATTTTAACCAGGTACAGAGTAACTGCAATGTAACATTACATTGTAATGATGGAATATTAATGGATAAGTGTAACAATGTAACAATGTAACAACCTATAGTTGTCTCCCAATATCCATTTGCTTCATCTTCCATAGGAATAGGGTTGTTAGGGGCGCCTGGGTGGCTCAGTGGGTTAAGCGTCCAACTTCGACTCAGGTCATGATCTCGCGGTTCGTGGGTTTGAGCCCCACATCGGGCTCTGTGCTGACAGCTCGGAGCCTGAAGCCTGCTACAGATACTGTGTCTCCCCCTCTCTCTGCCCCTCCCATGCTCATGCTCTGTCTCTCTCTGTCTCTTAATAATAAACATTTAAAAAAAATTTTTTTTTCAAGGAATAGGTTTGTTACACACTTTTACACATTTTGCAACATCTCCCAGCCTCCCTTGTCACCAGCCAGGTGTAGCCATGTCTAAGTTCTGGACATGAGTGGAAGTGATGTGTTAACTTCCAGGTCTTGTGCCTTCTTGGCCCCTTCTTCCCACAAGCTGAGAGAAAGCAAACACATCAGCCTTGGAGCCAGAAGTGGAAGAAGCGCCTGTTGAGGCTGGCAGACCAGTCCTCACAGCTCAGAATTGCCTACTTCTGTGCTATAAAATGGGAGAAAAATAAACTTCTACCTTTTTTAAGCCATTTATTGGAGGGGGTGGGAGTGTCTCTATACTCCAGCTACTCGGCCTGTAGTCTAGTCCATCCCCTACCATTCAGAGCGGTGCCTCGTAACACAGAACTTGGCTTCAGGAATCAGCAAATCATCCTCCAGGTGAGGGCATCATTCGGCTCTTGCAAGATTCTGGAATGGAATAGGATAGGGTGTCTGTTTAATTTGTTTTTTCTCCTCATCATGTAAAGAGGGAGAAATGCTTTTAAAACTCAAGTAGAGAAGCTTTATCTTCTGACATGTCCTTTGTTAGTTATTTTGACAGCAATGAGGACATGTGCAAAAGATAGATTTTTAAAATAAGATGGACCCCAAATTGCTTCTGCAGTACAGCTGTGCCTGCTTTCACTGGCCCAGAAGCTGGGCATGTGACATGCCCCATTTTCACTACTGCCTTACTAAGTATGAAGGAAAGTGTTTAGACTTTTTAAATCTTTCCAGAAGCCAGGACTACGATCTCAGTTCCCTTTTTGATTTCTTTACAGGGCCACAGTAGAGAGCAATGTATTCTCGTTGCTCTGACACCAGCACAGTGACTGAGACCTGCTGGCTAAGTCTCATATTCTGTTGTTGTCGCTTACGATCATGTGTAGTTCATTACATATGTAGTTGTTTCCTTGCCTTAATAAACGCACTTGTTTTTATCGTGTTGAGCCATATGTACTTTTATGAGCCATCTCAACATTTTTTTGGATTAAGAAATGTGAATATATTAGTGTGCTTGATATTTCAGAGAACACTTGTACATCTCATTTGATCCTGACGACAGTCCCATTGAGGGGAGAATTATCCCCCTGTGATAAAGGAGGACACTGAGACAGGGGTGAACTGACTCGTCCAAGGTCACACTGAGAGTGAGTGACAGAGGGACATACCACACTTTCACTGGCTGCCTCAGTTAAGTGACCAAGGTAGAGCCTCTGTGTTTTAAGGTGTTTACAAGGTTTCATTTACATCGGCTATGAGAGCACCTGGCTGGCTTAGTCGGCAGAGCAGGATCTCAGGGCTGTAAATTCGAGCCCCACACTGAGTGTAGATATTACTTAAAAATAAAATCTTAGGGACGCCTGGGTGGCTCAGTCGGTTGAGCGTCTGACTTCAGCTCAGGTCATGATCTCACAGTTTGTGGGTTCGAGCCCTGCATCAGGCTCTGCGCTGACAGCTAGAGCCTGGAGCCTGCTTCAGATTCTGTGTCTCCTTCTCTCTCTGCCCCTCCCCCACTCACACTCTGTGTGTGTCTCTCTCTCTCAAAAATAAACATTAAAAAAATAATAAAAGTAAAATAAATTGGCTGTCCTTTAAGGAACAAAAGAAAAGTCTATTAGAAAGTATTGTTGAAATAGTCACACTGATTTCTGTGACTCTAAGTAATACAAAGTGTGACCCTTCAGGAAATGTCAGAAATATAAAAAGGATTAAAACAAATCTGTATTCATCTGTGAAGGGTTAAAATGTACGACCTCAAAGAGAAAACAAACAGTGCCTGGTGGTTTGGTCTTGGCAAAATAGGAAAAATATAAATTGATTAAACTTATTTTAATGGGTATTTACCTGCGATTTGTCTCAAGTCCAGGTGTAATCTAGGTTCATTATCTTGCCCCTTCTGTCTGAAAACGGTGAGTGCTGAGCGCAGGTCTGGCAGGCTGAGAGAAAAGGAATTAGGAAGGGAAACTCCAGAGCCAGGAAACCCAATCCTGCGCACCTACAAGGACCCAGTGTATCTGCCGACTCAAGAAGGAACAACATACGGACAGTGGCTAAGCCCAACAAAGAGACACAGAGGTAGGCAGTGGGGGAAGATTCTCGAAGTCTGGCTCTGGTTTGGTCCCCCCACCCCCACCCCCGCCCTGAGCTGCAGAGCAAAGTGCTCCTGCTGCTCCTGCTTCATTCTGACCCAGGGCTTCCTCCGGGCCTAAGGGTGCCTTTTGGCAGGAGCTCCCCTAATCTGCCAGAGTATTTTGCCAGCCCCGATGTTTCCCACCTTGTAGCACCAGAGAAGAGGGACCCGTTAACCCAGTGAGATCACTGCAGATCACCTAGGCCTCTGTGAGATACTGGGAGCTGTCACATCTTTCTCAAATCCCTTTGCCTCCGTAGAAATCATCATTGTAGACAAGGCATCAAGGGGGAAAGTAGGCACCCAGCCAGATAGGCAGCTCTCGCATTAGCAGCACAATCCCTTCCTCCCAGAATCTGGGGAAAGAAAATGAGGTGGGCAAAGCTTCCACTCAAGATGTAGGATACGTTTTTGGCCCTCGCCTCCGAACTCCAGGTATAAAACGAGAAAGATAAATACCTTGATTTGGCTTACGACGTTGAAAATGGTATGGTTTTTTGTTTTTGTTCTTTTTTCTTTTTTTTTTTTTTTAACAATCTGGTTTCTATTTAAACCATTACTGAGGGAACAGCAAGGTCTAAAAGTTTATACGTCCCCACGGCCTTGCAGCTTTATTCTAAAGGAGGCCACATGCGATGAGGAGTGTTTTACAACGTATTTTTTTTCAGAAGACAGATCTGGGGTACAGCAGCATCTGACCATTTACATGTCAAATGTGTAAATGCTTTGGAAGCCTCCAAGGAAAAGTCCCTCACACACCTGGCAAGCCGGAACCTGATCTCTCCTTCTTCCTCCCTGCTTCACATCGCACTGACATGGCGCACAGGGGGAGGCTCAGAAAGGAAGAAAACAAAACCTACTGGTTGGGAATTTAGAGTGCATAGGAAGCTCATTCAAGCAACAATCACCAGAGCCAGCAAGATCATTCACCTATTTCCAAGAGCCATCGTTGGGCTTTTTCAAAGGACATAAGTATCCAACTCGCGTTCACAATGTAGCATTTAGTCAGAAGCATTTCATCATATCAACCAAATTTTTTTTGTACTCAGAAGTTACACACAAATGATAGTTGACTTTTCTTCAAAGCCATTCAACCTGAAAGATTTCCAAGCATGTCACACGTCACATTTAGCTACTCTTGCTATGAAGGGCTTTCAGCCAACTGGCCCACGTTCATTGCCTAGAGAAGCAGAGGAAGAGAAATTTTTAGCAAATAGGTAAGCTCCTGAAATAAATTGTATTATGCTGTTCTGAACACACTACACTAGTTTCCTCATTTAGATTATCAGAACAGTATGACCCTTCACCCAAATGTATCTTAAAGATGTATTAGCTCTACTGTTAAGCAAATCACCATTTCCACATGTCAGAATCCAATTCATTATTTAGCACCTAGCCCATCTCCATGAAGCTTTTTTCTGCTCTCCTTCCCCCACCTGGTTTCTGCTTTGTCTCTGCCTGTCTTGTAGACGTGTCTTGGGCTTCTCACTATGATGGTTACCAGCTTGCTTGTCTTACTTGTGTTCCTGGAATCGTAAGGAAATGAGTAATGTAGAAGAGCTCTGTTCACCTTGCTTCAAGTAGATTCTAACTATTTGTTGACTCCAGTTGATTTCCAAAATAGTCTAATCACCATCTGACATCATCCTTATGAGGTCCCAACCAAAAGTATACACACACACTTTTTTTTTTTACGGTGAATTTTCTTTGAGTTGCAGATAACTTCAGATCATGCATATATCCTAGGCCTTTTTCCTTTACTCCTTAGCAATAGATCTTGAAACACTGAAGTTCAGACATATAATTAGATATCTCTTGGGGCACCTGGATGGGTCAGTCGGTTAGGCGTCTGACTTCAGCTCAGGTCATTATCTCGTGGTTCGTGAGTTCAAGCCGTGAGTCAGGCTCTGTGCTGACAGCTCAGAGCCTGGAGCCTGCTTGGGATTCTGTGTCTCCTTCTCTCTCTGCCCCTCCCCCACTCACAATCTGTCTCTCTCTCTCTCTTTCTCTCTCTCTCTCGCTCAAAAATAAACATTAAAAAAATATTTTTTTTAACTAGATGTTTCTTTCCCTCCAGTTTCTTCACACGAACACTGACAGAGTTAACACTGAAAAGACATTCATAACCTCAGACTTTAGAGTCATACATGTCTTTTAGATTCCTGAGCCTTTCATGCTTTCTGGAAAAAAACCAGGCTGTGAATAAATGAAAGGATTGTTTAAAACAAAGAAACAAGTATGTCTTTATTTGAGCTTTTAAAAGTCGTTCAAGAAATAGACATTTAGTTATTTAATATAAGACAGGTTGGGTGCTATGGATACAAATGAATATTACTATATGGATATCATCATATGGCGAGTACAGCTTTTCTCAACACTTCTGCCATCTTTGTTGAACATATGTCCATCATGGTGTCTTTCATTCTAGGTATATTGGCATTAAAAAATAAGTACAGGCAAACTGAAACCAAAGAGTATTTTTGTAAATTTTTTTAATGTTTTAAAATATTTTGATCCTCTGTACACAGCTTGTGTTTACATGACAATAAACAGGCCTTTTATCAGGAAAGAAACTAACCAGAACATATGCTTACAGATCATAATATTTTGACCAAAAAAAATGGTTCTACCTTTTTCATCTTACTTTTTTTTTTTTTTTTTCATATTGAAGGGAGTTTTCCAAATGAAGGGTTTCAGATAGGTTGTCTCCAGGTCAATTCACCACAAAGCTTTGGTTAGACCTTGATGGACCCATCCTACCTCACTTACCTTTAGACTCCTACTCTCACTGTGTGCCTCACACAACAGATATGTTCCCTTGAGCTTGGATTTTTATGAAAATTGAATAGGCTGGGGAACTAACAGTTAAAAGAATTTGATAGAGATCCTTTTGAAAACCAAAAAAGTTCTCTTATTTTCGAGAGACAGGCAGACAGAGCAGGAGCAGGGGAGGAGCAGAGAGAGAGGGAGACACAGAGTCCGAAGCAGGCTCCAGACCCTGAGCTGTCAACACAGAGTCCGACCCGGGGCTCGAACTCACCAACTGCCAGATCATGACCTGAGCCGTAGTCGGATGCTTAACTGACTGAGCCATCCAGGTGCCCCAAAAAAGTTTTTTTAATATATGAGTATTTCTCCTTAATTACAGTAACTTTTGTGTAATTATGGTCAGTTACTGCATCTGCTTGAATCAGCATCTCTCTGCAGAATAGTTAAGATGGGGAGCTGTTCAAAGCTAAACTATACTTTTGAAAACATGACCGATGTCATGCATAGAAACAAACTTACCAAGACCTGAAATTGATATCATAGCTGACTTACCTGAGTATATAAAAAATATTGACCCTTTGATTGGTATCTTTTTTTTTCACTGTGTCAATATTTCTACAAAAATTTTAAGTTCCTAAGGAAAGTATAGCCTTGAAATAGAATCATCAGGTCAACTTTGAACAGACAAAGGGAAATAAGCATTTGTAGGAATCCATAATAGCTGAAGCTACAGTCAATTAAAAAATAGCATTTTGGAATCCTGGCAAAAACAAAACAAAGCCAAAAACCAACCCTGCCATTACTGTAACAGTGTTATTTTTCAAGTATGCCTTTTATGTATGCATTTACATGTTTTCATTTGGACCTAAATAAGAGACATCTTAACATGTTTAGGTTTGGACTCCGGAAATGTTGCCCTAAGATCCCTGGTCCAGTTTCCGCAACGGCTACAATTTGTAAAACCTATAGTGGGAATAAAATGTGATTCTCTTGGGCTTCATTCAGTCTGAAGAATTGTTTTAGCAGGAATTTTATATGCAAGACTAAATGCTGATCAACAGAGCATAATATTGTATTCTGAAGTGTGCTAGCTAAAGCAAAATTAATTTTTTTTTTTCTTCTTTCCTTCTCCTGAAATCTTCTGCCATAGCGACTGCATTTGCCTCCAGACTTGTCAGACACAGTGAGCCGCTCGAGCAAACAGGATCTGGCAGAGCCCTCCAAGCTGCTGGGCCCAGGCTGTGGCGTGATGGCCGGAGGCAAGAAGCACCTGGACTTCTAGTGACTCCTCCTTAGTAGCTGCGCGCAGGATTATATGACGCTCTCATTATGACTGCTAATAGCTTATGTAAATATTTTTCTTAACGAGTTGACCCTCCAATCTTTGGAAAACAGTTAGGATTGCAAAATGAGGCCACGGTTCTTCATTTTCCTTAACCAACCTTTTCTACAGAAAGAGTAGAGCAAAAATGCTTTCATTTGAAAATTTTGTTTTATGCCCTATCTACAGAAAACAAATGACCTTGTTTTTAAATAAAACGTCAAAAACTCAAAGTGCCTCACAGTGTCATTAGTGTACGTGTATTAAGGCACTTAGTTCAGGGTGAAGTGCATATGACGGCGGGTAGCCTGTAAAACAGTATGAGCTTCGTAATTGCATATGAAAAACACTTTCTCTTTATTTCTGAAAAAGTCACTTGCCCCCAAAAATGCTAAAGTTTTTTTTTTTTTTTCAAAATGAAAAATTCATTTGCTAACATATGAAGACCATTATAAAATGATTTTGCATTTATTCATCCTGTTATTAAACTGATGAAGGCAAAATAATATTTCGGGATTAAGATTCCATTAAAGATAAGCAGTCTGCCATAGTGGTTAATAAATAAAGAACTTGAGTGACAGAAAGCATGGAAGAAGAAGTTGATGGTCTTCTGTTTAGTAATCCTAAACAATTGAAGTCAGCACTATGAAATTACGTCAACAGACATAATTCAGGAATGAAATTCAAACTGACGGCGACATTAATGCTAGGGGAAAGCATGTATTGAAGCCTGGCGAGAGATTTTCACAGAACGCAGGTCTGAGACAAAGCAGAAAAGTAAAACTAACTCAGATTTCCATTGCATCAGGTAAGCCCTTTGTGAGTTACGGGCATTGGTTGGGAATGTACATTTATCACCACATAAATGTGCATTTTGGAGTATATAGCATATCGAAATAGTTTCCATATAAAACAGTAGGTTTTTGAATCATAGTTCCATATTCTCAAAGCTTTTGACACATAGACAAAAAGTGAAGGTTGAAAAGTAACTTGCATTTAAGTAAAGAATCTCAATTTATAAAAAGCTGTTCAACATCCATTAGGAGAAACCGAATTTCCAAAATACATCTTCAGATATGTTCGAATAAATTTTGAAGCAATTATAACTAGCATTTTTAAGCAGTTTGCTTGTAATACACCACAAATTATACTTTATTTGCTCTTGACAACACTGTAGAAAACAAAGACTAGGTTTTTAAAACTGTCTAACCAATATGATGAATGTCAGTCACTTAGAAAAAAAACCCACTGTAGCATAAACACATACTGTATACAGGTTTTATTCAGAATTAGAATAATTGAATCAATGACAGTGATTTGCCAGGATGTCAAATCTCTCCATCATATCCTGTCACTACCAGTTTATTTTTTGTGATCAAAATCAAAAAGACAACTATTTTGTCACCCGCTATTTTATTAGTACTAAAAATCGGGTTTCTTCTATTTTTTTTAGAATGTCTGGTTTATTTTTTTCACTTCTTTTAATTCGAAAGACACAAATTCTTCCCCATTTTCTTTTCAAAATAAAGTTTCAGAACTGATCTGTCAGTTAAAATTAAAGGGCTTTTATATTAAGCAAAAGTGCTTTTAAATTTTAAAGCAACTTCAAAAAATCAATTTAGTCCATAGATAATAAATAATGTGTAGGTACTCCACAAAAGCATCACTATGTCCCTTGAGAGCATTATGAACAATCTGAATAAATTCAAGTGGATATTTTAGTTGGGTTATTATTTTAATAACTCTAACCCTTTTCTTACCATCTTGGGATTCGCTTTGTACAAACACACAATGGAGCAGTTATATAGCATTTGACTCTGACAAGGAAACGTGAGGTCATCAGATATGTAAATCGCTTGTTCAAAATACTTGAGAGGTCATTGATTTACTACCCCGGCTACCATGTCTGTAAAATGAACACTCAATTACTAGTTAGTATATGCTATGCAAATAGACAAACACCATAAAACTTGAATGTGCATATTTGAACCCTTGTCTTAAACATAAAAAAAACTTTTCAAACTCTGTAAAAGTGCATGTTGAACAATAATAGTAGCTGGGCTTTCCAAAATTCAGATCCAAGTGCTTTGTTGTTCTCACTCACTAGGCAGGCGTTGTAAAAATAAGCTACAGAGGGATGTATATTTTTGTTTTCCCTTAGTAAAAACCCACCCTAAACGTGTTTTCCTTTCTTCTGAAAACATTATCAATTATCTGTACGCTGATAACTTACTACATAAAAATACTGGTCTTCAGTAATGCCATAGTAGGTATATAGGCCATTTTGATACATTACGAACTCCATTAACACTTTTTTTTTTCAGTTATCAACTTGTCTCAAAGATATAAATATTTCAGTAACCATGCCAAACACAGTATTTGAAATGTCCTCATATCTTTTAAATGTTTCTAAAACTTCATAACCCTATATGGTATTCATTCCTTACACTAGAGTTGCCTTTCTTTAACGTGAGGTAAATACTTTGACTGCTTCACCCTGTTCTCAGGTGCTGAGGTTCTAAGACCTTCTGAATTTCTTCTTGGTAGCCATCAGTTACCCCTTTTCTCTCTCTCTCTTCCATTTGCTTTTTTCTCTCTACCTCTGGGGTCTGCAAATACTAACACTAGACAGAAATAAAAAAAATTTTTTTAAAAACCCACCACTTCAAAAGGAAGCAACACTCTGCAATCAATTCCCTGTCTTTTAATTGTAAAGAATCAGACATACGCATACACATACAAAAGGGAAGGGGGGGGGGTGGCTATTCATTTGTTTAGAGCACATTATGAATGCCAGTTCTAAAACATCCTGTTAATGCTTTCCAAACATAGTCACCATCAACACCACCGAACTTAAATACCCTAAGTACTTACATTTGGAAGTTTAAAAATGAGCAAGTGAAATCATTCAGGACCAGGCAAAAAACAAAAACAAGGAAACAAAAAATACCACAGATGAGGTTTAATCTTGAGAAACAGAAAAGGGAAGAATTTGTGTTTGGCCTTCTTGAGCCAAACGTCATAGAAGAAAAGCCTTTTTTGTAAATCTTGTTAACATTAAGGCCCAGAGCAAAAAGACGTAAGCAGAAGAATACAGACCCCACCCTATATAGCAAAAAATTAACAGAACAAAGCTAGAGCTTAATACTGTCTCAGTGAATTTTCGGAAACCTAATTCTCATTGGGGAAAAAAGGTAGGGAGAAATGATTGTGTAAGCCACAGCAAGAAGCCAGTTGCTTACCAGTTAAGAGTTAGGAAGCCCAGCTTTGGGGGGAGGATATTCTGGAAATCCATTGTAGTAAAAAGCAGTTTTTCATTCAGAGTAATTTGGATGTTTTGCATTCACTCAGCTCTAATTCTGTTCACCTGGTCTAAGTCAGTCAAGTTTGGAGAAAAACATACGCCATTAGTCTTGTGACTCTACTGAGGACATCCCAGACAGATAGATGGCCACCATCCTGGAAGATGGCATCGAAGCATCCCTGCAGCGTTCCCATGGATAAATATATAAATATGCCTATCAGTAAATAAATAAAAATAAATTATTTCCACAACGAGGGCACCGCTTCCACACAGCGCCTGCCGTGCTGGCCCCGGGGCTCCATTCAGAAGGACAGCTCATCTCCCTAGGGCGAGGGCAGGAGGCAAGGCAGCCGCTCTGTCCTGCTGGACCAGTGAGCTTCTGCAGCCGGGCAGCCATGCTTCAGACTAAACCAGGCTGCGCCACTGCGCCCTGGCAGTCCTGACCCTCAGAGGACAGGTGTACGTGCCCGAGCGCACACACACAGACCCTCGGCTCCCGCGACGCTCCCCTTCTCGCGTTCCCAGCTCCTGTGCCCCCAGTGCCACGCCCAGTTCTCCCAAGTCCGTGCTCTCCACACAGCGGAGCCTTGGGCCAGGACTGGCTGCCCGACCCTGACCCAAATCATAGCCAGTTGGAAACCGCCCCTCCTTGCGGGGAAAGAGTGAGCCAGCCAGCAGCTGCAGCACACACCACACGGCCCTTCTCTTGACAGTTCCCTGGGTACATGTCCCTCAGGGAATACAGGCTGCAAAATGTCAGGAGGTAGAAATATCTGCGCGGGCAACTGTACCAACAGTGCGCATGCGTGCACACGCCACTGCAGACGTGTGCGAGCGTGCACGAAGGTTGACGTTGACGAAAACTAAATGTGCACGTAAAAAAACTGCACTCAACCTCGGAAGGTGTCTTTAAATGTGCAGTAACTCTGGTGGAATAAAATGATTAATATATAGCATGCCACAGAGATGAATCACAATGATCTGTTCACAAACAACTCCTTAACCAGAAAATAGGAGACGTGGAAAGAGAAGGCTGTTTTTTAAAGCCTCCAATTAATTTCTGTATTTCTGATCACTTGCCTTTGGGGATTAAAAACAAAACAAAACAAAAGAGCAGAGTACAATTCAGTGGAAATGTGTCTTTGTCCCCAGACGTTTCTGCCTGTGCAAGCATTTCTTCTAGACCGCCAGAACCCCCAGCCTTTGACTGAACTTTGCAGAAAACTTATCTATATTGACTTATATGTTGCACAGGACAGAAATAAAAGTCTCAGACAGGCCTTTTTCACCCAACAAAGGCTTATTTTTTTCCATCCTTTGCTTGGGCTCAAGCACTCCTGCCCTGCGTGCCGCCACTTTAAACATGATCAGATCTGTGCTTCATTGCAAATAACAACTGACCAACAATAGGCCCCGCTTCATAGATTTGGGAATGTTTGGCTTAAGCTGCCAATGACTGAAGGCCTTTAGCTCCGATCGGCCAGTCACAGTCCGCTTTGTTGTTGTCTGTTGATGTGTCTGTGCTCATTATTCCTTGACATGCAACATCCCCCCTCCACCCTCCAACCATCCACAACCGCACAGAAAGCGAGATTCAAATGGGAACAGCTGTAGTGGTTCAATGGGAAATGATGCCTCTTGTGCAAAGGGGAGGGAGAGGGAAGGGAGAGGGCCTATTTGAGAAAGGCAACAGCTTTCAGAGAGTCTTGTATAAGAAATCTACTTTTGAATATACTTCAGTGAAATCGCTGTTGAAACAGGCTGACAATGGAAATCTGCCCAGATTGAAAATGCCAGCCCTAATTCAAAAGACAATTCCCAGTTAATAGCTTGTTGCATTTTTAGATTATTTCTAGACTTTGAGTTTTTGCATTAAATGGCTAACCGGGGAATGTGACCATTTTTATATATGTGCGTTGTGGGTACAAATGGGCACAGATCTACACACGGCTTTAAGTGGTTTGTTTTTTTTTTTTTCCGAACACATTTGTAATTAATGAAGCGGTAAGAACTATTTCTTTAAGAACTATCAGGATATAAAATAGAGTATGTATGAAGGTAACCGTTTGTTTAGAATGATTATCTAACATGGAAACAAAATTTGTAACACCACACTATAAGGTTAAAAAGAAAATAGTATAATAAAGGAAATACAAAGGCTTTGGCATGGTTTTTACAATCAACAATGGTTAATTTTGATATGTAGTTGTGAACAACTTCAAAACACTTAAGTTTAAAACTCTTGCAAGCACTTTTAATTGATTAGGAATGAATTCTAGATGCACAAAATGATTGGACTGTGAACAGTAATACAACTATATCTAAGAACAATTAATTTTTGCCGGCCAAGAAAGAAACGTATGATCGCATGAAAATGTGTATAAAACATCTATAGAGTATTCTTGTCAAATATAAATGAAATTAACTTTATTATAGAAATCATTCTGAGGATTTCTAGGGAAGACAAATACTTACATTTTGACATAAAACAAATTGGATTTTTATCGAAGACACACTCTACCTTTTAGCTATCAACTTTTTTCTTCCTTGAATTTATATCTTACCCTTTTTGCACATAAACTTCATCTGTTAACAACCTTTGGAAAACCAACAGATATTCTTACATAAATCTAGTGCATGTTGTTCCAGGTTTAATTATATGCAAAGGAATGATACAAACTTGGAACATCAGTCCATAAACTATGAACAGATGGGTAGAAGTATTTGATATAGCTTGATAAAACTCTTAAATTCATGGCAAAGCTTGTTGATCATGGTTTCCTTTTTTTTTTTAAACAACTTCATGACCAACACAGATCAAACATCCATCCAGTCTACGTTGTTCTTTTTTTTTTTTTTCATAACATACAAATGCCCATTTACAAATAATACACCAAAATGAATAAAAGTTTGGATACCAAAATGAAGATTTGTTCCAACTGATAGCGTGCCTTCTGTATACAAAGGTCCTTGCTTCAAGTCCATTCCCCAGTGGTACAACACAGGACACAATTGCAGATCTGAAGTGCTTCTAACAGCCATTTTCCTTTCCTTCCTGAACGCCCAACTGCTGTGTCCACATAGTCACTGACTGAATTAACACCATATATCTTTTTTTTTTTTTTTTTTTTTTTTTTTTTTTTTACTGTAATCTTGGCCAATATTGAGACATATCAGGTTCACTTCCAGGAACTTGAACGGGAACTGACACACCAGGGGAAATGAGTCCTAGAAGTGGATGAAAGAAATAGCCATGTAGAAATTCCCTTCGAGAGACAAGCATGGAGCATGAATTTATAGGTTTAAAAAAAAAAAATCTCATAATACTTTCTAACATTCTAACTGTATTTAAAAAAAATACTTAAAGTCTCACAAGCAAAAGTAGAACCTTCAGAAACAAGATTACATGTTTACACATATCTATTGATTCCAAGTCCACACACACACACACACACACACACACACCACCTCCATTTGTTTGCATGGCTGGAACTTTAGCATTAAAACTATCTCCAGCAAAGGGGGCGCCTGGGTGGCTCAGTCGGTTATACGTCCAACTTTGCCTCAGGTCATGATCTCACGGTTCGTGGGTTCAAGCCCCGTGTCAGGTTCTGTGCTGACAGCTCAGAGCCTAGACCCTGCTTCGGATTCTGTGTCTCCCTCTCTCTGCCCCTCCCCTGCTCGCATTCTGTCTTTCTCTCTCAAAAATAAATAAACGTTAAAAAAAAAACTTAAGTAAAACTATCTCTGGCAAACCAATGTGGTACTTCTTCAGTTGCGATGAAAGGCATGGAGGGGCTGGGAGGGTGAGAAGTCTTTTGACAACACTCACCATGCCCCTCACTCGGAGGCCCTCGCTGCTGAGCTCTGGCTAATAATCTCTCTTCAGAAAGCTGACATTCTCAGGCCTTGTCTTCATATATAACTTCTGTGACCAAATTCAGGAAAAACAACCTTGCTTTTTGTCTACATGGTCTCAAGTTACTAGTACAGCTTGACTAAATGTCCCCTTCTGATCAGTTTTCCCCCAGAGAAGTGAGGGAAACAGCAAAGAGTTAAACAAACCATCACACACGGCCAGGAGGTTCTTTTTAGAGTAACTTCAAGTGAAGTTAGATCACCTGGCAAAAGCAGCTGCAAAGGCCACCTCTGTGCAGTCTGCAGGGAAGGGCGGCTCACCTGTGGAAGTGGTGCCCGAGGTGCCCATTGGCTGACTGTTCATGTGTGTCTGCATATGTGGGGGGGTGTAGGTATCATAACTCCGCCCGTTCACCGAAGGGCTGGTGGGCAGCATGCAGGAGTACGAAGAGGTCTGGCTGGGGACTGGGGGCTGAGAGGAGAAAGGCAAACCTGTGGTTACCGAGAAGCACGTCACACAGCCGCATCCCCGGGCTCTGTCCTCCCCAGGAACTGTGCCAACACGTCTGATCATTAAAGGTGCCCTGGTGGAAAGTACTGGAGTTCCGTATCAACAGTCGGGCCTACAACCAGTCCTTCCGTTGACCACCACTAGAGTAAAGTTGCCTAAAAGTAATATAAATTCAGACAACTGTCTAGCTAGATGGTTGGCACTATCCATAAAATTAATAGGGTTTCTGTCCATTTTCATCTTGGACCTCTGCTGGCATCTTCAGAGAATCTATAGCATGAGGACTTCCATTAAAACACACCCCCTCTCCCGCAAATCCAATCTATTTGGGAATCTAGTGACCCCCAAATCCTGTATCTCGGGCTTTGGGCAGATAACTGTAGACAGAGTTCTCCATAAAGTCTGCTTCAGGGACCTTGGGAGCCTTCCATGGTGGGACTCATTGGATTAAAGATTCTTTGAAGAGACACATCAGTAATGATCTCCGATGAACGTGGTTAGAAGCATCAGTTAATACCTAGCCCCATCCTGCGAATTAGCTGTGACTTCCTCACAGACCTAAAAACCCAGATTGAGTTTTATCCACAAAATTGGGTTACTGCCCTCTAAGTGTTTGGTCTGGTGGTATTGAGGAGACAAACCTTTCTCCTAACTGAATAAGAAATACACAGAGCTGGGACAAAATCCCTCATGAGCTTCCATGGGGCTATGCCAGGCCAGCAAGATTGGGATGGATTAATACAAGCATCATGCCAGGAATAAGGGAGACGATGGCACTACTCCGTTCTGCAAACTGCAGAAATGTTTAACATCTCAAGATCCACATTCTCAGAGAGGGTGACGCATTAGAGAAAGTTCAGAGGGAGACACCCACCCTTTGTAAAATGGCTGAAGATTTTGGTCAACAAGATGAATTGATGGACAGACAGACCAGCACACCCCAACTCCAAAATTCAGAGAGTAATTTTCTCTGAACAGGAGAATCATTAGTAACTTTTTAATTTTCTCTATGCTTTATAAAAGTATATATGTTTTGTTTCATATAAGTTGTGTAACTTTTAAAAGTCAGCGTTTGAAATAAATTGACCCCACACCACTTTATAGGTGGAAATAACCTTAGTAAAAGAGTAGCACCTATTTAATTGGTTCTAAATATTTTCTCATATACAAACTTTGTTATCTTTGCAGAAACCTAGATATTGCTACAATTTGCAAAACCGAACAAGACACTCAGTGGCCTTATTAAAGTCAGAGGATAAGGGGCGCCTGGGTGGCTCAGTCAGTTAAGCGGCTGACTTCGGCTCAGGTCATGATCTCGCAGTCCGTGAGTTCGAGCCCTGCGTCGGGCTCTGTGCTGACAGCTCAGAGCCTGAAGCCTGTTTTAGATTCTGTGTCTCCCTCTCTCTGACCCTCCCCCGTTCATGCTCTGTCTCTCTCTGTCTCAAAAATAAATAAACATTAAAAAAAAATTTTTTTTAATAAATAAATAAAGTCAGAGGATGAGTGGTAACCTCAGGTTCAAAGAGGCAAGCAGGCCTTGAGGGCTCTGCCAGAATTTCAGCTTGCATTTGTTTCTAATTCCCAAAATCATTTCCTCTAGGCAACCTGACTTCTGGAAAATTCCAAAACAGTTGTAGTAATACCAACCAATGGGCTGTTAATCCCTTAATTCACATTAATTGCATTATGGCTACTAATATCCCAATGAAATAAAAATAAACATGTGAATAATTCCTCTGAAGTCGCTTATCTAGCTGCTCGTACATTCGTCTGGAGACTGGGAAACATTTATTTTGCTGTTATTTGGACTCGAAATTCATCAAAAGATGTTCAGTGGTGAGTAAACAATCTGTGTAACCCCAGAACTGCTTCCAGCAGGGGCTCACGCTGGCCAATCTCACACCATCCGGCATCTTCTAAGCATTGCACAAACAGGAGTCCTGGGAAAGTCACCAACAAGGCCCACCGGAAGGAAGGCCAATTTTTTTCCCATCAAGAATCCGTCCAGCTCCAAAGTTCTAGTATAGTCCACCTGCCCTATACAACTTCCATCATAAAGGGCTAACCTACTACAGGACCTTGCATACATAGGAGCTGATAAACATTCGAGACAGAATGGAGGGCAGAGGCAGGTTCTTCACACCGAGTGAAGAACATCAACCTACCCAGGCAGCGAGGAGCACCACAAACTCATTACGTGATCCATGACAAAGACCATTAAATTTTTAGCAAGCACCTGCATTCCTTTTTTCATCATAAGCTGTAGAAAGAAAACTCACCATTCCTTTATATCAAAATATATCCCACAAGGCAAATATAAATCTTATTTCTGATCCTTTTTTTCTTCCTCACTGGTTTGTCACATATACACTAAATAATGTCCAAAATACACACACAGGTTATATATTCACTTATATGAACACATTAATATAAACCCGAATTTACGTATACTAACCCCTTGCTATCTAATAACGTGTCAGCATTATTTCCATTTTCTGACACCACTTTCACCAGTACGCAAAACATGCCCCATTCCCACCCAACGTTATCAAGCTAACATCTTCTCAGAGCAAAAGGCAGATTAATTTGGCTTTTGTGCTTTTTTTTAAGAGCACGAATCAATCAATCCATCAATCCAACTACAAGACTGGACTGACTGTTTTCACCCCAGCCTTGACTGGTTAAGCTAATGGCTGCAGTAAGAAAGGCTCCCAAGGGCGCATGCGTGGCCAGTGGGGTCTGCAGGCCCTGACCCGTTCTCCACTTCTTCTCTAAGGCACCCGGTAAGCAGACGGCCGGCGGCCTCACTTACTTGCATAGGCAGGTTATTCGCCATGGTGAAGCTGGGCATGGGTGGCAGAGCGCTGTACGTGTTTGTGAGGGCTGTGTCTGTCCGGCCCAACATGGAGCCAGAGGTGAAGGAGGAAACTGCAGGGAGAGAGACACCTCAGACAGTCATGCGGAAAGTCAGAGCCAGGGCAAACAGGTGAGACACACTTAGTGGCAGTAGTATTCAAATTACCAGGCGTGGTGGGTTGTGGGATTGGCTGGTAGACACTGGTGCTGAAACTACTGCTGATGGGGATGTGACTAGGTGTGTTGCTGGCCTGTCTCCTCTGATTCCTCAGTTTTTCTTCTCTTCGCCATTTGGCCCTCCGATTAGAAAACCATACCTGGAAATCAGATGGACAGGTTAGGCCTGTGCCTACTCCCAACTCAACCTCCCCCCTGGCACTTGCTCTGCTCCCCACCCCCATCCCCCAGTGACAGCAAAGCATTTAGGGGACTGAATCTCTTACTGTTTATGTCAATGAACGGTGTTCCTTAGAAGCACCTTTGTCTCTAGAAAGGGCAAAGCATGAAACCACATGTTCTCTGGGTACCTGTATTCTTGCTTCAGGTAGATCTATTTTGGCCGCTAGTCTTTCTCGGGCAAACACATCTGGATAATGGGTTCTCTCAAACTCTGAAAGAGTAAGTGGCGTTTTCTATGTTGCACCGGAACTATGCAAAATGTGTCAACGAAGCCCTGGATCAAACTGGTTCCCGCCTCCCCATTTCTGTCCCTTCCAACCAACTCCCTTTAAAATGCCGCTACTATGAACGCTCACTGTACTTGAAAGAGCTATCCCACCAGAACCAAGTTAAATTTCCTTCAGAATGACATTCATTCGAGGACCCTTCTGTGGCCTGAATTAGCAAAACCATCATTTTTTCTTTATGAGAAGTCAGACTCTTAGTCTTTGAATTACTGGTACATGAAAAGAAGAAAGAAAACACACACACACACACACACACACACACACACACACACACACTGAAAAGATGCCCAGAAAAAAAAAGAAAGAAAGAAAGAAAAAAGAAAGCTTTTCAGTCCTCTATGCAAAGGGCCCTGGCTAAATTTAGCTCTTTGTACTGAAGATGTGGCATTTAGTTTGATTTACGGCCTCCCTACTTTGAAAAACTCCATCACCTTTCTCCAGGGCCTCAATTTGCTCTTGGGTAAAGGATGTTCTATTTCTTTGCAGCTTCCGCTTCAGCTGAAGTCGCATTTGGGCCTCATCTGAATCTTCTCCATTGGAACTGATAGAGTTGGTATTCTCTCCCCCTCCTTCCTGTTGCTGGCAGCCATCTGGAACAAAAAGAAAGGGACAGTAAGAGAAATCTGGAATAACTTGGAGCCTCCAAAAGGGGCCTGGGTATAGCCATAAACTCCAAGAGCAGTACATTGTGACAGTCTCAAGGCATTCCCAAGGTAACTGTCAGTCTTCCTCTAATAAAAGACATTAGTGACGTATGCTATCTTATCACCATTGTCTTTCTTTCTGTTTTCATCAAGAAGAGACTGTACGATATGGACATCACAGAAGGGCATTTCTTTTAATAACAAAACAAGTGCTGAAGTTTCCAATTACAATGGTCTTTCATAACTAACCTTGAGTCCCAAATGCCTTACCCATTTCCCCTTTCCCTACAGAATTTATTTACCTATAGCTCTGTTGGGAAAATAGAAGAGTGATGTTCAAGATTTCAGCTGATCTATAATCAGTAATTCCTATCGAATCAATTAGATGTTGATAGGTTTGTAGAAAATGCTATTAAGAAACCAAACCAAGCTTGTAATCTTTTTAAAAAAATATTTATCTAGTTTTTATTTGAATTCTGCACAGTCAATTTCATTTTAAAGGTTGTGAATTTAGAAATGCTTGCATTGTTCTGCAGTTTTATTCAACTATTGTATGAGTGCGCTTTGCCTTGACACCTATTACGAGCACAGCTGTAATTATATCATCACCAAGAACAGGCTATAATTGCTGAAAATGGAATTTTATATTTAGATAAAAGGACTGTCCATTCTTTGTAATGTGTTGCACCAGAGAAAAGTAAGATTTCTTTTAAATTTTTAACGTGTAATTTTAAAAAAGAAATAGTAGAGAGTTCACTAACTAGCTAAATATGCTATGCCGCAGCTGAATCCTTGGCATATCATTTAAGTGGTACATTTTTAATTAGGGCATTTCCACCACTTTTACTGTAATTTCTATCATTAAACAGGGGAAAGTTTTATTGTTTTCCCTTGCTGCTTCCAGGGCAAGATGTACACTTGGGCTAGCTGTATCTCGCCTTGCCTCTTGCTCCTGAGGCCACAGCCTGTCTGAAGGAAGGACTCAGCCCTCACCGGGCCTCCAGAGCCACTGCAAGCTGGGTCCTGGGTCTTGGGTCCTGAGGCCCCCAAGGGATACCAAAGGGGCTGCCCCCCCCATCCTAGAAATTTGGCCGGTGGCGGGGGGGGGGGGGGAGGGGCCTCTAGGAGCTCCTTGGTGGGAATCGACTTGGCCAGGAATATCATTTATAACCAGGAGACAATAGGCAGTGCCTTCAAAGAGTTCAGGGAATTGTGACAGGATCTAGTGGGATCTTTTCAGAAACTTTGAAATGTTTTAAAACCCCAACTTTCTCCCCCATTTAAACAGGCGGATTCATCGGCACTGGCCACCATATGGGCCCTTGGAGATCTATTGAGATGACCACCAACACTTGAATAGCGAGGGGCTGCTTTTCAGCGCTGCACAATGCCCCATGAGTAAGGGAAACTATTAAACTCCTGGGGCAGGAGCGTTGGCAAACTTTCGTGGGCAGAATTTTGAGGCCACAATGAGCGCGAACAACAAAAGGATTCTCTTGAGGCGTGCAGCGGGCCACATTGTGTTACAAGAAGCCCAGTCAACAGACTTTTCAGTGAAGTGTGTTAACCCCTCTGCTCTGCTATCATTAATCACTGTCCGAAGAGCGGTGGCCTCAATGCTATTTAGGGCGCTTGGCTGGGGGGATGGAGGGTGGATGGGGGGCCAGAGCAGGGGGTGGGGAGAGGCAGGAAAAGTCGTTGGGGACCAGGCAGGCTTGTGTGGGAAGGGTGGACGGGGAAGGCAAGGAGGATGGAGACCAGTTCTGAGGTAAGGAGGAGGGAAGCAGAGAGGGAGGATGAGGGCCGAGGGGGAGGGGGTTGGAGAGGAGGAGAGGAGGCAGGAAAAAGATGAAGGGCTCCAAAGAGACAGAGCCCAGAAAGGTATAAGAAGGACAGAAATGCCAAGAGGAAAAAGAGGCAAGAGGACCTAAGGAGACAAGGAGAGAAAGGGGGAAAGGAAGACAGAGAGAGACAATTACTAAACAGACTGGCTCTACTTTGGGTCATCTCCTGCTACTTCAGAGAGATGGGGAGGGGGTGGGAGAGGGTACTTAGTTGAAGGAGACACTGGAACCACGTGTGTGGGCACAAGTGTCTGTACTAATTTACTGCCCCAAGTTTCCAGGTGACTTTTCAAAGTGGAAAGAAAGAAGAAATCCCTCCCCGCTCCCCCTTATTTTCAGATTCGGTGAACGAGGAAGACTTTATAAATAGCCCTTTTTGGCCAACTAGAAACTAGTTCTGTGGGTTATTGCTTTGGGGAAACACAAAAATCTCCAACCATGAGACATTTAGGGACTGGGGCGCTGAAGAGAACACAATCCTACCTCGCTCTGGTGGCCACTCATGCCCACCCCAGTCCTTTTTCTGGCATATTCAATGTCACCAATTAAACAAAGCTGCCCAGGTCTCCCTCAGAAGACCCCTGCAGATAGCATTCTCTACTCTCTAGTTCTCTGACATTTTCCTAATCTAAAACTTGGAGGGTTGCACTCTCTTCCCCACCCTCCCCCCATCTCCCCCTGTCTCTCTCTCACACACTAACGCCGGCATGGCTCTGACTTGAGAATTGACATTTAAGGGATGGGGAGAGTCAGTGGGGATAGAGAGCCCTTTGGGAGGGGGGAAGGAGTGGAATGAGAGGCCGGCCAGGAGAAACCCGTGGCTGCAGGACCCCTCCACGACCCCGCAGAGCGGGCGTGCCCGGTTGAAAGTTTGTTTACTACTGTCAAAGTAGCAACTGTTCGCAGCCAGGCGCTGAAGGAAAGGTCACTCTTAGATTGGGCGCCCCCCCCCCCCTTTTTTCTTTAGTGGATTTACCTTCCACTCTTAAAGCTTTTAACAAAATAAAACTAAAAGTTGGATCTCGAATTCTCCATATGATAAACCTAAGTGGCAGACAATTAAGATATCTTCTTTAAAAGGCGCCCCCTCGGAGCGCGAAAAGAAGAGGCCTTCAATGGGCGCCGTCCACCTTCCAGCCTAATCCGTGAGAAGGCGAGTGAAAGCGCCTCCCATTATCCCAGCCCCAGGACCATCTGACGCCGGGGATAGGATTTGTTTCCTGGAAGACGGAGAGGAGAAAAAAAAAAAAAAAAAAAAAAGACGCTGGGAAATAAAATCATTCCTTAGTTTCTTAGTGTCTTAATCAGTGAGGCGGAAAACAAGCAAGAAAAGATAGCAACCCGGTTGCGGCACCTTTTCAGCTCTAGAGCGCGGATCAAAACATTGTAGCATCTGTTGAAAAGAGACTGACTAAATCCTATAGAGGGCCTGGGTATTATGGGGGTGGGGGTGGGGGGGGAGGAGATAAGAAAAAGTGTCTCCGTGATCCCTAAAACCACCAAATCGCTGGAGAATTGGGGCTGGATAGAGTTGTCTCTTGTTGTTGTCAGCCCACGTCGTCACGATTTTATTCACCGCCGCATGGCGTTGATCAGATGGAAACCATATTTGTCTCCCTCTGAGACCTAACCTCGCCTTATGCTTTCGGAGTAATGGACTCTTTAAAACCCCAAAACGGCTTCCCGGGCCGGGAGAGGGGGCGAAGGGGAGGGGGGCCTTCTTAGCACCAAAAGGTCTGGGGATTCCCGGGGCGCGTCGGCCGAAGCCCAGCACCAGCGCCCCGCGGCGCCCCCACGCCCGGGACCTCGCTCGGGGGTTGGTGGTGGGCGGTGGGGGACCGACGCATCCTCCCCGCCGCCCCGCCCCCCCCCCCACCCAGTGGGGTAGGCAGTCGGGGCCCGCGGTCGCTGCACCCGAGCGAGTTTCTTGCGGGGGCCGGGGTGGGGGGACGAGAACTGACAGCTGGGGAGTCAGAATTCTCCAGAGATTCGCCGCCTAAAAGTTCAAAGCTCCTGAACTAGCGCCACCTCCCGCCGCAACCGTCACCACAGACAGGGTCGTGGAGTTAGGCTCTCGCTTCCCGCCCTCAAGCTTCCCGGGACGAAAAGCTGCCCTAATCGGGCGCCACCTCTGGTGGAAGCGGAGGGGCTGGCAAAACGGCTGCCCGGGACTTGTGTCTCGGCTCTGGAAAGCAGACGGGTGGACACGCTCTAGGCCCCAAGCTAACGAGAGCTCTTGCACCAAGAGGGCCAGCGCGTGGAGGCTCTGGGCTCAGCCCTCCCGGACCCGGCCACTGCGCCGTCCGCAAGAGTTCTCGGACCCTGGGGGCCAGACTCGGCGGGGGAGGGGTCACAGGGACCTCAGGATGCTGGGGGTTTAGGGGCGGACGCTGAAGAATGCCAAGTTCGGGTGTCTCCTGGGTGTGTCCAGTGCGCGCACGTGGGAATCCAACAGTTTCAAAGGTCAGGTGAGGGTGTGGTGGTCCACACTCAGCCTTGTCATTCCCTGTCCTCATCAGAGGCGGGAGTGGGCCTGGGCCTCCGCCTGAGCGGCACCCCAGGAGGCCGCGGGGTCGGGACCGGATAGGACGAGCTGGCCAGCGGGGTCGCCCAGGGGAGCCCGGGGCGCAGCGCACCAGGAAGCCTCTGCCGGCCGAGCGGCCGCGCTGGGAAACAAGGAGCAAGCGCTTTGCTCCCTATCTTCCCAGTGTCCGTCCTATATTGTTTTCTGCTCTTAAAACTGACATGTCTAATTGGCAATTGGTGCCGAATCGTGTCCAGAGGTCTCTTGTGGAACATTTCTACAGCTGTCTCCTTCAACTAGACGCTTATTCATGTCGCCTTAATGAGAAACAAAACGTTCTCTAATGAGCAATTACAGAGCGACAGGATTGTTCCCATAACAAATTCTTGCGAGTGACAGAAGCATCCTTTGTACCAGATATTTCGCATACTGTTACCGATTTTCCCTTCTCTAGCCCGGCTCCGTGGAGGCGCGGGGCACCCGGAGCGGGTCCGAGAGCGCACTGACGCGCGGGCAGCCCCGTCAGCGTCCCAGCGCCGCCGCCCCCGGCCTGGAGCCCCCAGGCTTCGTCGGGCTCCGGGGAGTGAGACGCCACGTCCCATTATCCCGCATATTATCTCCTTGTCACAAGGACAACAAATACCGATTAATCTTCGGAGTAAACTGTTTCCTATTCTTGACCAAGCTACCTCGGGGTGTGTAGGGGAGGGGAGAGCCAACCTACGCCACCCCACCCCCAACTGCTCCTCTTCCCCCATTCCTTCTCGTAGATCCTGCGAGGGTCCTGATTCCTTCTCTCCTACCAGCCCCCCCACCCCCACCCCCCGAGAGGCTCCGGACAACCCCAGGCCGGCTCCCAGTATCCTCACCCCACCTTTCTGTTCAGTTGCCACCCAGAGAGAGTGAGAACTGGGGGCCCAGAGGAACGGAGGGAATGCGACGGAGACGATGGTGTTGTTTGAGTTAGGAGACCACCACTTCCAGTGCCCTATCCTGTACTCTGCCCTGCATCTTGCTGCTGGCCCTTTCATATGCACCCTACTCATACTCACGTAATTTGTCAATTACGGCAAAAAGCAAAACGATACAATTATGTTTACCTCCCAGTCTGTCAGTGTGTTAACTTGTCACACTTCTACAGCAAGGGGGCTCTCCGTGCATTTTAATGGCAAATTTGAATAGGGCACCAAGCAGCTAGCTCTCTTACACATATACTACTGCCCAAAACATATATGCGCACACGCACACCGGCCACATTCTTACTACTCCTGACATACACAACCCTCAAATGGGAAGGCCAGTGAGATAGTTCAAAAAATACCACCCTCCTACAGGGCAAGTGAGTGTGTCCCATTCTTCAAGCACAGACGTGGAGAGAGGGAAAAGGTTGAGGGAGAATATGGCAAGTGGCTGCATATATGGAGAGTTTTGAGGATAGGTGCTTGGGCTTTTTACCTTGGGTAGGTTGCCCTGGCACAGAAGTCCCCGGATACCAACCGGGGCGGGTACCCCAGCTTCCGGTCTGCCCGTTCAACATCCTTAGTTTATCATACATGCCGTCTGCGCCCATCTGTTGCTTTTCGCTAGCCAGGTTGCGAAGAACTCTGTTTATTGATGACACCTGTAAATCAAACCAAAATCAAACCAAATGGTAGCGTCTCCAGAAGACAGTTGCCCTATCTTCAGTTCCCATCTCAGCACGCCCACTCCCTTAAAGAATGACCCTTAACACATTAAAAACAAAACAAAACAAAACAAAAAAAAACCTCCCATCCATCCTGGGACAGAGACACTGTGGACAGAATGACAGCCATCACTTTGGGTGTGAAAACTGAGTTGGGTAGGGAATGTGGGATGGAGAGGGCATTTGCTTCACTTCTGCTGGATGTCTGCAGTGACCTAATCTTTGTTAAAAGATTTCCTCAAAAAAAAAAAAAAAAAAAAAAAGACAGGCTTGGTTTAGAGCTTTCTTTCACTTTGTTTTCTATTAGGGCAGAAGTGGATGTTTGACACCTGAAGGAAGGTTCAGGCAGTCTGAGTTGGAGGAGGTTAGAGTTTGGTTTTCATTTTCATTCTCCGTCTTCATTCAAGTGCCTTTCCCTGGGTGCCTCCACCCTCCACTTGAAACATGCAAATAAGGTGAGCAGTTCCCCACACTTGACTCCCATTTTCCAGAAGATCAAAAAAAGGTCAGCGTGCTCCTCTCAACACCCTCAGCTACAGAGGTGACATAGGGGGGGTGGGGAGGAGACAGAGACAGGATGACACTGGTAGGGAGGAGGGGGGTGGGCAAGTGAAGAGAGAGATGGTAAAGAGGAAAGAGCATGGGGCTTAGGGCAGGGAGGGGGAATGTTCTCAGTGAACTTACACTTGGTATGTTATCGTTGGTACAGACCCCCTCGGACAATAATCTGTCTCGGATTTCCCAAGCAAAGATGGACGGGCACTCCCGCTTATACTGGGCTATTTTGCTTACAACTTCTGGAGTCGCTACTCTCGGTTTACTACCACCGATTGCCCTGGGTCTGATGGAGCCAGTCTCGTAATACCTGCCCAGAATTTTACTCACACATCCGTTGGACACCTGCATAGGGGAAGTGGACAGAAAACCACATTATTAATAATTTCAAGACAAAAATAAAATTGTTTAAGTATGCATTAAACAATGACAAGCTTACGTTTTGATTGTCCAGCACTTGGACTTTTGCATCTGCATGGGTCTATAACACAAAAATATACCTTCAATGGTATGAGAACTTACTGTAGAGAGCTTTTTTTCTTAAAATTACATTTGTAGCCCTAAACACTACAAATATGATGATACTTTCAAACAGTTTGAACTAAAAAAAAAAAACTAATTTTAAGGTTTTTTATAAAAAAAACTTTTCTGAAACATTGCCTGAAGATGCATCAAAACGAAGTAAGATTTTTTTTGTGTGCTGACCTTGCTTAAAGTAGTGCCATATTTTAATGAGCAAAGGGGGAAAATAAACTAAAATTTTACTTATTTTCCTTTAAAAATATGCTCAATTTTGTAAATGTGAGTTAGGTAAGGAGGTGAATAGCATTTGGCTTTTAAAATCAATAAATATTCCTCATGAATATGAAGAATGCAGACAAATATCTCAAAATCTGAGGTGAGCGTGGCATGAGGGAAAGGGAAATAAAATTATGCTGGTTTATGTAACTCAATTTATTATAGTTCCTAAACTGTTACCACAATAAATGTTTTTTATCAAATGAAAAGAGAAAGGTGTTGTTTTTTTTAATTCACACACACATTTTTTTTTTTTCCTTAAGCAGATGAGTTATCTTAAGTGACTGACCCAGGTTGAAAGAGATAGGGAAGGATACTGGAAGGAAAGGGGGAAAGCGGGGAAGGCCGGGTGTGGGGTAGGGGCTGGGGTGGGTGGGTGAAGGGGGGTCCATAATTAGCAGCGTTTACAGTAAGAAATGAAGAGAGGGCGTTGAGAGTGGAGGGCCGCGGGGGCGGCGAGTGGGGCGGCGCCGGGAGGATCACCTGCAGAATTCGGGAAATGTCGCACGGCCGGGCCCCGCTGTGAGCTAGCTCTACGATCTTCTGCCGGGTGGAGTCCGGCAGTGGCCGCCCGTTGACAAAGACACCACCGAGCTGATTCACTCCGCTGTGACCTGAGGAAAAGGGAAAGGAGAGGAGAGGAGAGGAGAGGAGAGGAGAGGAGAGGAGAGGAGAGGAGAGGAGAGGAGAGGAGAGGAGAGCAGGGAGGAGAGGAGAGGAGAGGAGAGGAGAGGAGAGGAGAGGAGAGGAGAGGAGAGGAGAGGAGAGGAGAGGAGAGGAGAGGAGAGGAGAGGAGAGGAGAGGAGAGGAGAGGAAGAAGAGTCAAGAGAAAGAGGAGGAGGAAGACGAAGGAGAAGAAGAGGAAGAGAAGACAACCACAATGCATCCTCAGCTCCCTGCCAACCCATGCCAACCTCAGCAATCAAGTCCCTGCTATCAATCACAAACGACTCCGGGACCAGGCAACCATGCAGGGCATCGGGCAGCCCAGCCCCAACACAGCCGCGCTGTGTTACAGATCCATGCCAGTGAGCAAGAACACACGCACCCCACAGCCGCTGTCACTCCAGCCCTTTGCCCCTCTTCATAAACACCCCAGCCAGCCCCTGAACCCACAAGGTGCAAACAATCGTTTCAGAAAACATCCTTCCAAAGATCGCCTCTGAATGGCACCACAAAACGTGGGTTCTACGGAACCCACACTGAATCTCCAAGGTCTCTGCATTGTTAGAACTGTTACAGCAAATGCTATAGCTCTTCAGCATTTTCTTGGACTCCACAGTCCAGAAACGTTTGCTGTCACACTCCAAACTCTGGTGAAGGCACCGCGCAAGCACCGGAGTTTTGTTTTGTTTTTTAATTACATATATATTACGTGACATTGCATACACATATGAAGAGACAGGAAAGGAGTAGAGAAGAACCACAGCAGCAGATCTGCGGCTGGTGAACCCCAACCTGCGCCTCCAGTACAGGCGTGAGGGTCAGAGCTCCAGATAACTCCAACCACAAAGTAGTCCGCGGGCTTGCAGCTGTGGGGCCGAGAGCTGGGAGTCCATTCACACAAGCCACAGCTCGCTGTACTTCCGCTGCTGAACTTGGCCTTCCACACAGCCAAGGACAGATATTAGCAAAAATCGGAAAGGGAAAAGAAAAGCAAAGGAGCACACCACAGTGTCTTCTATCCCTCCTTTATCTTGTTATTCTCACAGCCTCACCCCCATTGTCTAATCTTAGAGAACCAGGAAAGGGAGTTAGCACCTCTCTGTAGCCCCCTCCCCAGAAACCACAGGCACACAAATAAAGCCAATTGCCAATTTCCACTTCCTTAAAAATCTCCAACCTGCAGCCCCGGACTCTAGAGAGCAGCCCTTCCAGGAGAAGACGTGGCTCCCTGCTCAGCTCTCTTCTCTCTCTCTCTCTCTCTCTCTCCTCTTCTCTCTTCTCCTTGGAGCCTCTGATAAATTGACTCCAGGAGCCTGAGCTTCTTAGCAATAAATAAGCTCCAAATATAGAAGAGGGGGGAAAATATGATGAGCCTCTCTGACATTTGTCTTTAAAATAAAACTAGCTGCACGTCAAGTTTGAGCTTAATTTCTGGAAATAGGCGGAAGTCGCTCCGGATCATGCATGGAAGGCTAATTGAAAAGATCAGTCGGGGCGCTTGTGGCAGCCTTGTCACTTTGTGACAGTGCTCCGCTCCGGGAAATTGCATCGTCACGACAAACGGGACCGTGATAAAACGACCCTTTCCGTCCCTATTTGTAGATCACTCAGACGAGATTGAACTGCACTCGTTTCCCCTTCGAGGGGAGCCGAGTTTTCAGGGTAGCCGAAGGCTTGGGGCGGAGGGGGGCCCTCACCGACGGAGGTGGGGGGGCCGGAGCCTCAACTCGATGAGAAGTGACAGGCGTTTGGGGGATCTGGGCTCCGGCCGGGCCCAGCGCAAGCGGGGACATCGCCGGGACACCACTTCTCCAACAGAGCAAGGCCTCGACCGCGCTTCCGGTTTCCCCTAAGTTCCCTTTATTGCCTTCCTCTGCTTCACAACACCAGTCTACTGCTCGGGCTGCGGAGCCCTCCCTTTGGGCAAAGGGAGCCTTCCCGGAAAGAGAAAGGCTGTCCCAGAGAGAGACCGAGAAAGATTTTACAAACTTCACGCCCAGCCTGGGCAATTCCCAGCCTATGAATGCCAAGGCTTGTGAGGCCGCCTAATCCTAGACCTCCCTCCTTCTCCCCTCATTGCAAAAATAAAAATAAAAAATAAAAAATAACGTGCCCGCCACCTCCGCGGCGACCGTCGGCGGGTGCTCGCCCAGGAGACGCCAGGTTGCCTCTGCCAGCATCGAAAAGGCAGCGAGGAAGCGCAGCTCTAAGTTCCCCTTCAGAGGTTAAGCCTCAATCATTGTGTCCCTTCCCTAGGGACGGCTGGCGCTCTCGCCCAGTGGCGATGATTATGCGCCTAGAATTCGACCGCGAAGCATCTAATAGGAAAACATATGGTGTCAATTTGGATGCTCTGCGCCTCGCGCACACCCGGGAGCGAGCGGCACAAAGCCCTGCAGGCCGGCCCGCGACCCCGCGCCCCCCGGGGGCCTGCCAGCCAGGCCGCGGCGGCAAACGCTCAGCGCTGCGGCCCCGGCCGGGACCTGCCCGAGAGCCTACGGCTGGGGAGCCTGAGCTGCAGGGGGAGAACACGCAGCCGGGAGAGGTGCGCAGAAGCCTTTGCCTCGCCAAGGAAGGTCCCTCCCGGGCCTGGCAGGTTCTGCACAACTAACCCGCCTTAAAGCTCGCCACCTTTGAATCCTTTCCTGCGCTTCGTGCCCACCAAGCCGCGGAAGCACCTGGGGCGGTTGGCGCTTCCAGGCCTGATGGATCGGGCACTGGAGACCCTCCAAAGTCTGCGGTTCGGCAAGGGAAGGTTGCTAGAAGATTTGGGCCCTTCTGCACTCCTACTGCAGCTGAACCCTCGAACCGCTTCCAGACTCTGCACCTCAGCACGGGCCTGGTTTCACTGGGCCTCCAGGCTCCCAGACTCGGGCTGCAAACAAGCCCTGCCACATACCAGCACCCACTACCGCTATCACTCCAGCAGTGCCCCCACGGACTGAGCAGGAAGGTGGGCTGGGGCCCAGAGGGCCTGAGCACAGAGAGGATGGGAGGCACAAGAGCCCGAGAATCAAACGCACTGCGGGCCTGGACCGATCAGAACCCTCACAGTTGCAGCTACCAGGGCGGAGCTTCTCCAGTTCCAAGGCTGGACACCCAGTCTCTTCCCAGACCCAGTAAACCTGCTCTGGCCGGTAGTACAGGGTTCCAGTTTACCACCTCCCCCCACCCCACCACCACCGCAGGCCAGCGTACCCCGCTCCCTTTGCCTTTTAGGCCGGTAGCTGGGGGGGGGGGGGGGGAGAGGAGGGGAGGAGCCGTCCAGAGAGTGACTGGGGGAGGGGAGCCCCCACGCCCCTCCCTGACGGTGGTGACTAGCAGTCTTGGCTAAACCCGAAGGGGCCTCCTTCTCCTCGGGCAACTAGGAGAAGCCTCCGCCCCGCCCTGTTCAGCCCAGCCTCTCTCTCTCTGGGGTCAGAGCCCGGGCAGGGGCGGGGGAGGGGGTATGAGTTACAGGATTTGGGGGGGGGGGATGGGGTTTCTCTACCTCAGCTTCGCAAACTCTAGCGGGCTGTTCTGAAGGGCCTAGCCCTTGTTCTTCTAGGAGCGAGAGCAGCAGAGTAAACGTCTTTCCCTCTCGGGTTGCCGGGTCTGAAGGGGGGCGCAGCTGTCTCAGGTCCCCAGGGCCTCTTGCCTCTTCCCTCCTGCCTGGCAGGCCTGGCCCGCGTGGACACCCGCGAACCTCTGCGCCCTCCCCTGACCTGCCGGTCTGCGTGTCCCCAGCCCGAAGTCTGAGAAAGACCAGAGGCACTTACTGTTCTGCATGCTGGCGCTGGCTGGGGGCCGCGGGATCCCACGGGGCTCGAAAATGGGGCTCTGTTAGCAAGGATATAGGCGTTAATCCAGGGCCAGCGCCAGGTAGGCCCTACCTCCCGACAGAGGACGACCTGGAACCGGGACAGGAGAATGCCCCTTCTTGAGGAAATGATCCACTCAACCGCTTGGGGCCATCAGAGGGGCATCCACCTCTGCCCTACAGTGTATACAAAATCTACCCTCTGGGCTACAAATAAAATACTCCAATATCCCCAAGCTGTTTTCCCCAAACCCCTTAGTAGCTAACTCTTTAATCAGGAGAAACAACTCAACTTTGATTTTTTTTTTTTCTTCCACGTGAACAACAATGAACAAGTATTCTGACTTTTTCAGGGTTTGGAACCCAAAGCAGCCACCAGAACTTGCCTGAAATCTGGGAAGTCTGTCCACTCTTACAATAAAAGGTCTCACACATCTGCGCGCCCCTAGTTAAAGTCTTCCCCCTAAGACAAAACAAAAGGAGAGAAAGGTATGTCAAGCTGTGGCTCAAAAGCACAGGCCCATGGGCTCTCAGAGCCACACTCCCAGAAAAACAAAACAAAACAAAACAAAGCAAAACAAAACAAAACAAAACGTGCACCTAGGGCTCAAACTACCTTAGAACCCTAAATCCCAGAGTTATAACAACATTTCCAGCAGCCTGTCATGCAGAAGTCCCCACCTTTTAAAAGTAGCTGCTCTGGCCTGGCTTGGGAGAATTGGAGAATCTGACAAGTCGGGGAACCATTTTGCAAAAATATCAAGAACCAGTTCAAGGGAAAGGGGAGCACCAGAGAAACAGTGGCATTAGGAATCGAGGCCAAAGACTAATACCTGAAGTTCAGAGGTGAGGGGAAGGGGGATCTCAGAACTTCAGGGTGCCTTTGGGTGCAGACTAGGGAAGATCAGAAGGGCTGCAGAGCCCATACTCCTTCCTTAAGGAACTTCACCATCCTAGTGGCTCCAAGTCTCCCAGATCCCAACTCTGGTTACCCCTTCATCTTCCACTCTCTCCCTCAAAGCTTCCCGGTCAGGTCCCCACTCCACCCTCCTCCCAGCCTTTCTGGGACTTTGAAAGTAGCAAGCCCAACTTTTCCCCCCCAAACCTCACTTATTGTGATTAACTTCTCTTTTGGTGTTTAGATCTTCCCCCCTTTTACTGTACTGTGACACACGCTGTCTACCTCGCCTCACTGCTTTAAAAAGTACGAACAGGAGGGGGTGAGCGTGGTCGACAAAGCCTACAGGCAGCGAACAATGGCTTCTATTCTCCAGCTCTCCCCAAACCCAAAGAGCAAAACTGAGTCTCCCTAACCAGCAACACAGCTTCCAACCAAATGTACCAACAACCCACCAACCCACAAAAGGGAACAGAGGGACACTTCTAGCTTTGTAAGTCCTGACCCAGTGCGGGTCCCCCAAGGTTCGCCCTCCACCACCCCCTCCCTGCCTTACCCTAAGAAGAAGGAGGGGGGGGAGAAAATAGAAAAGTAATTTCTTGTTATAAATATCTGGAGGTAATTGTGCTACTGGTGTGAGTTGTTAGGGGCTGTAAAAAGATACAACGGCACCGTGGGGAGCTCAATTGGGAAGAGAGAGTTACAATAAAGAACCTATTCAAGAGGTTTGCAGGAAAAAAAAAAAAAGAAGTAAAATAATTAAATAGTCACAGCATTATTTCTCCCTGTTTAAAGAAAAAAAAACTAAAATATTCATTCTGTTTTCTGTTTTCTTATTGTGATTATTAATTTTGCCTGCCTACAAGCAAAGAATTCCAAGAAGCACATTTTTTCTCTTCAAGGCCATTCATGGTCTAATTTATTAACTAGCTGGGAGGCAGCTTAAATCCATAAAAATAAACTTAAGAGGAGGAATTTACCTAGCTTCTGAATGTGGTCTGGTAAAATTGGAGAGAGGAGAGTGTTACCTAGTTACCTCTAGCTGGGTTGGCTCCCAGGGCCTTCCTCCTGTCTCTCAGTCCCCACAGCCACAGTCAGATCTAGGACAGGCAGGAGAAACCCCAACTTCTTGAAGAATGTGCTCCCCCTCAAAGTGGGACTCCAAAACTGCAGAATAGTAGCAGGCAGGGAGAGGGGAGGTGGGCTTCTCCTAGAAGGGGTAAAACTTCCCGAATTCCTCTCTATAACCCACACTGTACTCAACCACAACTGAATGCCCCCCTCCTGGCCCATACATCCTTGAAGCCATTAAAAAAAAAAAAAAAAAATTCACTAGCTGATTCCAGAGAGGCCCAGCCGATTAGTTTTTGAAGCAACTGGGAAGGTGGAAGCATCTCAAGTTCCAGTTCTGCTCCATTCCCACGTCTATCTGAGCTAAGAAGCTACTTAATTACTTAAGTAATCGCTAACATTTAGTGCAAAAGCGACCGGGGAAGCTGGCGACACTGACACCCAGAAGCAGTGGTGGCTGGAGAGGCTAGAACCCTAGTTGCAGCCAGTGTCCCCCAGCTCAGCCCTAGGCTTTCTACAGCCCTAACCTAGTCAGAGACCCACTGGGGGGGGGGGGGGGGCGGGGGGGAAGAGTCTTCAGATGCTTCAGAGTCCAATGGGGCCTTGGTCCTCTAGGCCACTGGGCCACTGTCACCCCCATCCCCAACTCAAGCCTCAGCTTTCAAAAGCAGTTCTTTTAATCACTTAATTCTCAAAATCCATCCTCAAATTCCTTAGCTGGGGTGAAGAAGAGAGCTCACTTTTCGTCCCTACCGGCCCCCAGCCAAAGAGTAATTAGCAATTAAGATGACAAAGTTTCACTCTCTAGGGCCAAATAAGATAACAACTAATCAAATTGCCTTCAGACGTTTGCAAAGGTCGCCGGCTATAAAAAATGTAATGTCAACGGCAACAACTATTATTTGTCCTTGGTAAACTCACCAGGCTTTCAAGCTCTTTGCTTTTCATTTCATTTTCTGCTCCCACCCCCTCCTCAAACCTTCCCAAGTTCGAGTTAAACGTCCAAAATGGCTTAGGAAGCTTTAGAGAGTATGAGAAAAAAAAAGAAAAAGAAAAAAAGAAACCACGTTCACTTTGTTTTTAAACTTTCTAGAAATCACTCAAGACTGGAGGGCTGAGTTTAAGCACTCGAAAAAGAAAGCATTTCCACTTGAAATTCAACTCCATTTTCCCCCAATTACACTTGCTAAAATTCAGGGCTATTATGATCCAGGGAGACTGGAAAATCTGCACAAGGAAAGAGGCAACAACTTTATGAACTTTGAAAAGACACTTTTCCTCCTGGGGTCTTAGAATCGAAAAGCTCTCAAATTACTCAGACTAATTAGCTGGGAGAGAATGTGATCAGACGAAGGGGAAAGCCAATGCTTTCATATTGATTTTTTTTTTCTTTTTGAGTCCTCACAAAGAAAAAAAATCAGGAGATTTGGATTTTTTTTTTTAAAGCAATCCACCTTTCCACCTTGAAACTTGTTGAAATGGCAACACCGGGTTGTAGCTTTGTCAGAGGAAGACAAGGAAAAATACCCACCGAGCCTGGGAGCTGGAGGATAGGGAAGCCCCAGCTTTCGCTGGGCCAGGGCGATGGTTGGGGGAAGCCTGGGGAGCAGAGAGTTTTCAAGTTCCGAGCTCTGCGCTCAAGTTGGGGGCAAGAGCCCGGGGGCTTGATGGAAGCTGACAATCCTGCCGCTCGGCTCTGAGCTCTCTCGGAGCGCGCGTTCGACCGCCTTGGCCTGGTGGCTTCCTTCTCGGCTCACGCTCACTCGCTCTTTCTCTCTGCCTCCAGCGTGTGGCTGCCTCGCCGAAAGACTGCTCTGGCTGGCGGCGGGCGCGGTGCCCCTCGGCGCTCGAGTGCCCGCGGACTCTTCTGTGCCCGAGTGGAGCGCCGCACAAAGCCGGAGGGCGGGCGGGCGGCAGAGCGGCGAGCTGGCTCTTCGGCGCTCCCTGCACACGGTCGCTCTGTGCGCGCTCGCTGGGCCCTCGGCTGGACAAAGCAGCCGGCGGCGCCCGGTCTCCGAAGCCGATCCCGGGCCTGGGGCACCGCAGAGCCTCTTCGTCCTCTGCAGCCGGCCGGGGGCATTTGGCGACGCTGGGGTCGGCAGCCGCGGCTGCTGCTGCGCCCGGAGCCTCGGTTCTTCCAGCGAGCCTAGCCCGTGCTGGCGCTGGCGCTGGGGCTGAGCCGGCCGCCTGCCCCTAGCCCTGCGCCGCTCCCGCTCGCCGGCTGTCGCCCTCCGACGCGGGCTTTCGCTGGAAGTAGAAAGTTTGGGCTCCTGCGTGGAAACTTCTCCGGCCCAACTCTCCCGGCGTAGCAGTGGGGGAGGGGACCGGCCAGAGGGAGGAAGGAAGGAGGGAGGAAAGGGGCGACCTGCCTGAATATTGCAATTAAAATGAAGCAAGAAGAAAGAAGCGGACTCACCTTTATGAGGCATCCTCTTTCGTCAAAGCTCCTGTCAAGAGTTTTGGTTGGTTGGGGTGCTTTTTTTTTTTTTTTTTTTTGCTGTTGTTGTTGCTTAAAGACCACAATGGTTTGCAATGACGGTATTTTAAAGGAGTTGCTGGTGAGAGTTTTCTCCACGGACGCTGCTGGTTTGGTGTGTGAGAGCAATTCTCAGATCCCTGGGAAGGAGACAGAGATTGACAATAAAATGGGCTGTCAGCGGCTGGAGAGTGAGAGATAAAGAGTGTGGGTGAGGGAAGTGGCTGCAGCCAGCACACCTATGCTGATTGGTGATGGCTCAAGTGTGTTAATGTGTGTGTGCCGGCGCCCGGCCTCGCCTCCACCGCTCCTCACTGGCCCATTAGCGAAGCCTGACCTCTGTCATCATCCTCCAGCAAAACACTTCCTCCTGCGCCTGAACCAGAGCGGGAAATGAGGCCGAGCCACGGTTCGCTTTTCAAACCCACTAATCACTCCGCAACATGCAAATGCACCGCTCGCTCCCACACAAAATATTGCTTTATGCAAAGCAGCGCCGGGGCCTCGCGCCAGCCGATTGGATGCTCCCTCTCCCCGCCTGGTGCAATTGGTCCGTTTGTTTGAATATGAATACACTTGTTTTCGGCTCGGATGGTGGGTCCCGGCTTCTCTCCCCGGCGCTGGGCCCCCGAGCCCGGGCTCTGGAGCTGGCGCTCGCCGACATCTCTAAGCTCCTAGCGCTCCGGGAGTCAGCGCTGCCCGCACTGTGGCCACGAACTTGAGGGGTCGAGCGAAGGCCGCTGGGCTGCGGGTCGCGCCCCCCCCCCCCCCCACACCCCTGAGCTGGGCGCAGGACTCTCAGTTCGTGGAGGGAGCAAGTTTCTGCAGCTTCTCGAAGCCCTTTCTTGCCAACTCCAGCGCAGCGCGGCCTGCCGCCCCGCCCCCGCCCGCCCTCTCCTCCCGCCCTACCCCATCCCCGCTAGGGCGCTGGGACGCGGAGCTCAGCAGCGGCCGCGCCTTAGCCCACCTGGCCTCTGGGAAGAAGAAGAGAAAAGGGGAGTGAACGACACTGGGTCCCGGCAGCAACACTCCGACGGAGGCCAAGGCGAAGCCTAGGCCGAAAGGAGGCCGCCTGGCTGGGAACTAGGCGACGCCCGGCGGCCTCCCTAGTCTAGGCC
Source organism: Panthera pardus (assembly GCF_024362965.1). NCBI lineage: Eukaryota > Metazoa > Chordata > Mammalia > Carnivora > Felidae > Panthera > Panthera pardus. The sequence continues at coordinate 29,405,694 of NW_026526677.1, read as the reverse complement.
TCCTGGGCCTGCCCATTCCCCCACTCTTGCTACCCCGGCCCTTTCTTCAGTCCTTTCTCCTTTCGGAAGCCGCGGTGCGCAGCGGAGCGGAGGCACAGCCCCGGCTGGAGAGGCCCGAGCAAACACGCCACTTACTTTGTGTACAGAGGGTTCTTGTGAAAAGCCCTGAAGAGTCCTTACCAAACACTCACCAACTTCTCCCACGTGCCATTTGTTGACTAAGTGCGGCTGCTTTTCCAGGAGCCTGAGAGGAGGGGACACCAGGGGGAGACGAGAGGGGAGGAGGGGTTGTGGAGGCCTGGGTTGGGGGAAGATGACCAATGCTGGGGAAGAGTCGTGTGTGTGTGTCTTCGCCAGTGATGTCCGTGTGTCAGCGTGTGTCGATGTGTTCCACTGGTTATCTGTGTGTGATGCGTGTGTCTCCACACCGAAATTCCCTCTCCTGGGTCTGCTCAGTCCCAGAAGGCAGCTCCCCTTCAGCTGTTGCCAGAAAACCGGGAGGAAAGTAAGCAAATGGCTGTTCTCTTCTGACCACACACCAGAAGTCCATTTGTTGAATGCCGGACGATTAGGACACACCTCAGTACACTCCAAAGGCGCCCCTTGGCGCTTGCAGTTAAGGTGACAGGGGAGGGAGCGGCTGTCTACTCCTGCGAAGTCTGGAGTTCTCTCGGAGCTTGCTGCCCAAGTGGCAGGGAAGTGGAAGATTTGGGATGGGGGACACACCCCAGGACCCAGCAAAAGAGAATGGGGATGGCATAGCTGAGGCAGGGAGGCTGAAACGAAGCCACGCTGGGTACACTTGACTCCTCTTGACTTAGGAGAAGTGCTGAAAGTCAGAGCTCATCAACGAACTGTGCACCCCGAACTCGCGGCAGACAGGCGTTGTGGCAGCCTTCCCTGGGAGCTGGAACGTAAGGACGCTGCAGGCTGCCTTGAGCCGCCGGCCTAGTGTGGGCCTCACACTCTTCTCCCCAGTCTGGACCCACTAACGCCTCGACCAAGGAGCCGGGGCAGAGCTCCGAAGGAACGGAGGCCTCCACCGCCCGGACCAGGTTGGGGTTGCACAACTCGCTGACTCTCTCCGCCTGGGGATGGCCCTTCCCGCACGCATCCCAGGAGCACTCAATTCCGGGAGAAAACCCAGGCCAGAGGCGAAGGAGGCGGTGCCGGGCGCTGGGGTCAGTGGCCTCTCCAGTGCGAGATTTCGTAGGACCGCGACTTTAGGAGGATCCCGGGAAGTGGGGCATCGGGCCCAGGTCCCAGACCAGCAGGAATCTGCGTACCTTTTCTCTCCCTTTTTACTTCTCAAACAAGCGTTAAAGAAGCTTGAACTCAAGTCCATTGGCCATAGGCAAAGGGGGCGGGGGGGGGGGGATGAGGCCCAGAGACTGTCCGAACTGGAGGCGAATATCATTTTTACAACCTTTCAATTAGCGACCGAGTGGATTAGCACCTTCTTAAGCTTTGCGTCGGAAAGAAGCAGCCATAATCTTGTTGCTATTTCCCCCCCAGGGCACTGGCTCTTTGAATTAGCTCCTTCTCCCACTCCTCAACCCCCATCTCACCTCGGAGAAAAGTTTTAACAACAAAAAAATCATAACAGGCCAGGAGACGGGAGTGAATGCCGCTGACGTCATTGGGTGGGGGTGGGGGCTAGGGGAGGACTCTTGCAAACCCCTCTGCACAAACAAGAAACAAAAAGGACTTGGCTGCTTCCAATGTGTCAATATTTGGGGGGGAGCTCAGCCCAAAGGGAGGCAGAGTTTTCAAAGTTTAAGGAGAGAGGGTTGGAGAGCGAGATTTCCTGGTCTCCCCGGAGGAGAGAGTCTCTGCAATCTCAAGGAGGGTGCGAGTGCTGTTCTACTTGGTGGGGCGTCTCGCGCCCTCTGCGAAGTACCCGTTCTGGTGGCGGCGCGCGGAGCTGGGACGAAGGTGCAGCACGCCTGGGCCAGAGGTGTATGCAAAATTGAGACAACTCTCAGGTCGCCATTTTAATTGCGGCTTTCAACGGGACCGAGGCCCACTTGCTGCCCTCCAGGGCGGGGGAAATCGCGCTTTCCGTTTCAGTGTCGTCTTTTCCCGCCTCTCGCCAGGTACTCCTGCACCCACCCCCCACCCCCTCCCGCCCCTTGGCGCCGGAGAAGGACGTCTTTTCGGCCTCTTCCCGCAGGGGCCGCCGGGGTCATCCAACAGGGTAGGGGAGGCAATCCGTGCCGAGGGAGTCACGCTGGGGGATCGCAGCTCCCTGAGAGTGCCCGCAGCCTCCGACCAGTATTGGCGCACAAGTGTGAGATCGGGCAGCATCTCACCCCCAGCAGTCCCTGGTGTTTTTGCCTGTACCCACTCCCCAGGTTTTCGGTCCAGAGCCGGCCCCTGGCAAGGCAAAGACGTGTCCAGTGCTTGAGAGATGCGCATTCGGCTGTCGACTTCAGAACCAAGAATCTCCCACCCGGTGTCGCGACACCTCTGAACTGCCGCTTTCCACCGCCAAGCAGAAGTACGGTGCTGGCGCACGGGGAAGGGTGGAGACGAGCTTTTCTCTGAAGGAGGAAAGTCTCCGCAGACACCTGCTCACTTTGCAGAGCCTCAAAGGACTTTCTCTCTCTCTCTGCAGGCCCTAGGAAGGTGGGTTCCCAGGATAGCCAAGCTGACGAAACAGGGCAAACCAGCGTGAAAGGCAAAGGCGCCCACCCCTGCCACCCAGTTCGGGTGCCTCCTTCACTCGAGCTCTTTCTCCCTCTCCTCTCTCCGGCATCCTGCGGGTCTCCAGCTCACCCAGCAGCCTCGCTGAGCCCAGACCGCCGGAAAGCCAGGGGTAGCCGGGAGCCGGCAGGGTGGCGCCTCCAGGCTGCGACCACGCTCGGCTACGGAAAGCCGCGGTGCTCTGGCCCTTCCTCACCTCTTGCCAAATGACAAGTGTGTCAAGGCGCTCTCTGGGTTCAGTCTTCTTTCATTCACATTAGGCGGCAAGAGTCTCTCTCTCCTCCTTCCCCCCAGAAAAATACTTTTTAAAAAGCATTATCCAACTGGGTCTCCCAGCGAAGAAATCCCTACAGCTTGTACGCAGGTGGGACTCCCAAGCCTTTGCTTCCCGGACCCTACTGCTGTTGTCCAGATAGGGGCCGGTTTTAAAACTCCTGGTGTGTAGAATACTTGCAAAGCAGTGGCACTCTCCGATTTTTGCAAATAGGATTCTCAGGAAAGTTTGCTTTCCATTTCATCACCCTGGACGGTTCCCCGTCTCTCCGTTGCCTGTAACCTCCTCTCTCAAGCGGCAAGAAGAGTTCAGCTTCAAACGAAAAGCAAGCCAAGGCCACCTCAGTCCCTTCTCCCAGGAGATTCCCACTTAAAACACCTGCTTGTTTTAAACGCCAGGGACTGAGTCCTGCAATTTGTCCAGGAGTGTAGCGGGGAACAAGCGAGCTGGGAACTGGGGGCTTTGCTGGGGGATTTGAGGCTGGGGAAGGGGGAGGGAGCAAATGTCATGGCTGGCTCGCTCGAGCAGCCAGGGAACCGGAGCTAAGCGTATCGGGCTTTTAAAATGACATTGATTGGGACAAGCTGTTCCCCACCCCAGTAAGAGTTAATCTGCCTGTTAATCAAGGCACTAAGGGGCTCAATGCGAGTTTTATTAGCGATTGGAGCAGAGGCGGCAGCGAGGGATCAAAAGCTGGGATCCCAGATATTTGTCGGTGCGGTCACAAAAAAAAAAAAAAAGTATTTTCAATTAGAGAACAATTCGGCGCTTTTCATCACTTTCTAACTCTGACTTGCAGATGGTGACTTACAAACCTGGCTAACGCCGGAGACGTGGGGGGTGGGAGAGTAGGGGTGGGGGGAGGGAACCGAAGCCCGGCGTAGCCAAGAGGCGGGGGGGGGGGGGGGGGGGGGGGCGGAGGGGGGGTGAAGCTGCGGGTTGGCTCCGCGGAGTTCCGCGGGGGAGAGTTCAAGAATCCTCCACCTGGGACCCCGAAGTCTGAGATTCCTCCGGAGAGGAGAAAGAATGAAAAATAAAACAACAAACACCACCAGCAATATCCGCATCCATCCCTCCCGGTCGGCTCCCCACTGCTCAGGCCGCCTCTGGCTCCGGGTGGCGTCTGGGCCCCTAGCGTAGCAGCCGGGCGGGCCGGAAAGTTTGCGCAGCGCAGCGAGAGGGACTCTCCTTCCGTCTCTCCCGCTCTGCCCCCTTCTGCCCCGGAGGGGCGTTAGGTTCCTTCGGTTTTCCTTTCATATTCTAAAATAAATAAATAAACGCCCAGGCCCTGGGGAAATTTGAATAGTAACTCATTCAATAATCCAAATTATATGAGAGGGTCTAAGAAAAACTGGACAAGCCAACCACATACGCCCTCCGATCAAGGAGGGCACAGGAGTGAGAAGGCGACAGAGGAGGTCTCAGTCTCGCCCTGGGCGCGGGGAGAGAACTCTGGTCAGAGGTAATTATGTCACTGCGTTTTCTCGCCGTGACAGCCGAATAAACACGATCTCCAATAAACATCTCTAATGAGGGAGGAGGCCCGAGGATGACGGGGTTTGATTTATGACTGGAGGAGAAGGTCCACTTCCCACTGCGAAGCGGGCAACCTGCTTGCCGCCCAGCTCCGGAGAAAGGAAACCGCGGAGGAGAGAACCAAGGCCCAGGTAAGGCGCACGGCCGGTTGGCCACTTCCCTCACTCCCTTGCTTCTCAGGCAAGGTGGGCAGGGCCCCCCCGCCCCCCCTCTGGACAGTGATCCCAAGCACCTGTCACGGGTGCCCGAGATACAAACGTCCTCCGAAGGTGCCTCTCAAAGGTCTAGAGAGGGGGCGTCAGGGCACGAGTGGGAGTGAGGGGCGAGCCCCGGCCTGACGCAGAGACCTCCCCGGGCCAGCGCTCCTATGGCATGCCTAAGCCCGCTTCGGAGTCTGTGGCCGCTTGGAGCTGGACTTTCGGAAGTTTCGCTCCGCAGAACCACCAGGTAGCCTAAGTTTAGGGTTGTCCCTTCCCTGACGCACTTCGGAGAAACTTCTGGCGCCGGGCTTGGGCTGTCCCGAGGCAGGAGAGTGGCCTGGCGCTGCTCTCCCTGGCGCTCAGCGGCCAGCCTCCCCTGACGTCCACAAGCTTCCCACCGAGACAGCGAGCGCAGCGCCCGCGGTAACCAGAGCCCGCGTTCTAGCTCAGTGAGAATCGTTAATTATTAGGTCTTCCGAAGTGAAGCTCAAATCACACGCTGGGGCTTTAACGTGCTGCCCAGCTCTGCGGGCAGCATTCTTTCGTCCTCTGCTCCCTTCTGAGAAACGAACTCCCATCTCTAAGACTTTGTTTCGGTCCAGCCATCTACACTTTGCAACGGCTGGAAACTTTTGCAGCGCTCCGCCCGACCGGCGGCGGGGCGTTTCCACGCGCTCCGGGCGCTGGTGGGGACTTCGCGAGTGCTTGTCATGAACTGCGATTTGGGAGAGTTCTGGGTGCAAACTGCATCCCCTCCTGCATTTCTCACGGTTGCGAGCGGCTTCTGCAGACAGCAACAGCAGATCCCCATCTCCCACTCCCCGCCCCTCCCCCCCTCCCAGCTCAGCGCCCAACTAGAAGTCCACTCTGGGAACTGGAACATTTTCTACTACTTTTTGCAGAAAAGCACCCTCGGCAAAGCTAAGAATCCTTCTCTCCCCACCCCCACCGCCCGCCATGCTATCCCGCCCTCACTAACTCCACCTTTGTAATGCCTCCTTTTAAAAGCAAAAGTCAAGCCCCTGAGCTACTTGGAGGCAGCCTTGGATTTGGGAGCACCCATCGCGAGCAGCAGAGAGGCGGCGCGGGGCCCGAGCCGGACGCAGGCCGGAGCCTAGGCGGTTACCTGGGAGCGGAGGGCGGGGAGGCAGGTGAGCCTGGCGGCGCGGGTTCCCACACGTCTCACCGCCGCTCGGCAGGGGAAGTGGCAGATCTGACAGCCGCTTTCTACGCGAGGACCTGCCCCAGAGTTTAAATGTCAATGATAAGAAAAGAGGGTGCTCAGGCAGGCGCTAACTTTCCTTAATATCCATGCCAGCGCGGTCCTCATTGGCTGCCCAACCCGCGTGACGTCATGGCGGCTAGAGTTGGGCTCCGCTCCGCGCAGACTTGCGCCGGGGCCCGGCGGGAGCCTTCCCCTCCCCACCCCGAGTCGGGTTCGCTCTATGCCCTGCCTTGGCCTTCCAGAGTCCAGCACGTAACTACCCACGCCCAACCCGGCTCGGGTCCGCCCAGCCCTCATTTAGGGCGTAGTCAACCCCAAGGAAACCAGTCCTCCTGAGTGCTCTCTTCCTCCTCGCTGGTACGCGGGACCCTGCCACTAGGCTGGCCAGCTACCTTCCCAGGTGCCCATCCGGTCCCCTCCTCCGATCACCGAGGGAGTCACTTTATCTGAGGGACTTGGAGGCTGCGCCTGGGTTGAGAGGGGCCTCTGGCAGGAATGGTTTTCAGGAAGAGCTCGAGGAACGATGGGTACCCTGGTCTGGCCCTCGCGCTTGCAAAGTCACCAGCTGGGCACAGTCGAGGGCTCCGGGGAGAGGACCAGCGAGCCCTTACCCCAGGCTACGCCAAAGTCCTGGCCAAGCCAACTAGGTTCTTGTGAGGACGCTCCAAACAGCACCTGACTCGCCCCCTTGGGCTGAAAGACTCCAGTCACACAGAAAATATAGGTGATTTAATGAATCTTTGACTTGGTGGTTAACTGCTGACTTTGTGGCCTAGAGGAGGAAAATAGGAAAATGGCAGGTTCTGAAGTCCAGCTTCCCCTTCCAGGAGCCGAGAAAACAACAGAAATTGGGGCTAGGTGGGCTGTTTACCGAGCTGGCGATCTGCTTGTTTTCCCCTCACACCCGCCGGGGACTGGGAGAAGGTTTAGCAGAGCTGGGCTGGCTATCGTTGGAAGGGTACCTAGACCTGCATTGTCCTTCTTGCGTCCCCCTTCCCCCCAAATAGGGGAGGAGGCTTCTCAACGTTTAATCCCTTCCTGCTCCGCATCCATCCGGGTCTGGAACTAGGAAGTGACAGAGGTCCATCCTGGAGGGTAGGGGGCTCTTGACAAGGTGGCAGGAAGTGAAGTGGTGGGGTATGGAATGGCCTTCAGGCAGCTCCTGGGAAGGCCCAGTCCTGGTAGACCTGGGAGCAGGTGTGTGGGCAAAAGAGGAGGGGGAGGCCTAGGCCGGTCGAGGCTTCCGGGGCCAGTTCCTCCGCACTTTGCTCAGGTGGGGGAGGAGAAGGGAGAGGGCTGCACTGAGGGTGCAGAGGCGAGAGAGGTGCTGCTCCCTCCCAGCACACCTGGACAGGTGTAGGACTTCACAACAGGTCGGAAGGCGGGTCCGGGTAGCACGTCTGCAGGCTCCTCCTGGCCAGACTTGATTTTATTATTTTTATTTTTTGCTCAGCCCTCCGAGACCCTGAGGGTAGAGCAAGGGGGAGGAGAATCGGAGCCAGCTGGCAGAGAGGTAGAAGCGTGGTGTTTTCTTATTTTAAAAACTTCCCCACACTTCTTCCCATCTCAGCCCTCTGCTCTTCCCGTGTCAGGGGCAACGAGCATCCATTCCCCTACTGGCCACTCTAATCTGGGGCAGGACCCTACCACTGTCCAGTCTCCCCAAACCAGACTCCGCTGGGGATTGGCTCTGGGAGGCGTTTATGGGTTTCTCTGCCGCCACCGGCCATGTCCTGTGACCTGGTTTCTTGGTAATCTCCTAGCTCCCCTCCAGGACCTGGTTCAGCCCCCGGCCCCGGATGGCCTGAGGTCTCCTCCGCTCCGTGCTCTGCCCTGGAGTCTGGACTGCGAGTAGGCCCGGAGCCTGAGTAGGCCTCCCTACTCTCTAGTTTCTGCCCCTTCTCGCTCCCCACCTACCCCCTCTATCCGGACCGGAGGCCGCCGGGAAGGCTGCTCCGGGCTTGTTTGGAGTCCAGGCCATTAAGTGTGCGCGGATCCCTGCAACCCAGCAGGGTGCTCGAGAGCGATGCTGGAAACGCCATGGTCCCCGCCTGCTTATCTGCCTGTCAATAAAGGGCGCGCTCGGGCCGCGCGGGAGCGGGGAGCGGTGGAGGCGAGGCCGGACCAGGCCCTTCTTCCGAGCTCCGGGCCAACGCCGAAGCCGCTCTCCATTTGCCCCCGGCACAGCAGGCAGGGCAGGAGGAGGCAAGGGAAGCCCGTGCTGGGGTCGCCACCAGGGAAGGCGCAAGTTGAGCCGCTGCCGGAACTCAGTACCCAGGGTCGTTTGTTACCAGAGAGAACTCTGGAGATCCTCCCAGAACCCAAGAGCCGGGGACTCCCCTTCCAGCCTGCGCGGGTCTTGTGGACGGCTCGGCCCAGCCCGGCCCCCTCGTGGTGCTCAGCCTGCGAGGCCCGGCCTCGACCCACCTAGGCAGAGGCTGCCTCTCTAGGCCGCACCTGGCAGAAGGGCACCGCCGGAGGCCCGGGGGCGTCATCGACGACTGGCAACCCGGGATGCAGAGTGAGACCAAAGGCGGGCTGTAGGTAGGGTGCAAAGGGCCAGAAACGGGAAAGAAATCACTTTTCTGCCAGGCTTCCCCTCCGCTCAGGCTAGCCCAGATTGAAATTCTCTGACACCCAGGGTAGTCCCAAGCCCTGATTCTCCACAGCAGTGAGTGAGCTTGGCAGCCGCCCGGTCTGCGGGGGCTCCTAGGTCAGCCCCGGCCTACCACTGCCCGAAGCCCCGTGACGCCACGTGGGGACTGATGGGGGTGAGGGGCCTGAAATAGGGGGTAGGGGTGGATGAAGGGAGTGAAAGGACCGATTAGAGGGCAAGGCTTGGGTGGAAGGACAGCGGGAGAGGGGACGATAGAGAGCCGTTTTGGCTTGAACTGTAGCTGAGATCTGTTGTTCTTGTCCAAGGTATGTTTCTCTCTCTCCTCTCTCGCTGTCTCTCTTTCTCTTTTCTCTCTCTCCCTCCCTCCCTCCCTCCTCCCCCCTCTCTCCTTAACTGCTTTATGCAAATAAAGCAGCTTTCAGATTGGGGGAGCCCCTATGTTGGATCTATGCTACAGGGTGGGTAGGAATTGATTTGGTATTTTTCTTTTCTGTGAGAATGGGCATTGAGTCATGCAACAATTGAAAAGTAGAAATGGATGTTTCCCCTTCAGTATTTTCATTTCATTTTACTAAGTTGGAGGATAATGCATCCTGTTTGTTAGCTTCTATTTTTTTTTAAAAAAAGTATTATTTTAAAATAATATAGTATGATTTAAAATTATTCCTGAATGGGTGCCAGTTTCTAAAGGGATTTAATAAAACTCTTCTGTATAAAGAGTAATAGACGAAGAGGCAAAAGTCCCTGACTAATTGAGAAAAAAAAAAAAACAAACTTGTGTATATTGTATGTTATTTCAAATAGGTACATGAACCAGAAATCCATATATTATCTATTATCTGAGGAATTAAATTTACTGAGCAGCGCCTGTGGTTCTTGCCCTTTCTTCTCTCCCTACTCTTCCTCTCCTTTAAGTGACAGGTTTTTAAAACAAGATTTTGGTTTTAAGTAAAAACTGGAGAAATGTTTTGTAAATCTGGGTGTCAAAAAGGGAAATATTTAGCAAAGCTAATATTTGCTATCTCTTCACTCAGGTCTACAGAACTGCATGATGGCATGATTTATGCAGGAGTGTGGCTTCTCTGCTATTCAATTATTTTCCTGCTCTCATTCAAAGAAATACTTAGTTTCTTCTCTTTTCCGTCCATTCTACCCCATCATAAAGTTTTCTTGGACAATTGGGGAAATCTCCAAATCCTTCCAGTTTGCTTTCCCACTAAGGAACTCTCTATTGCAATCAATTCAAGAAAACTCTGCTTTTCCTCTCTTTCTAAACGTTTTCATGTTAAGTTAGTCTGTGGCACCATGTTTGATTTCTTTCTCTCCCTTGTCCGGGTGGAGACTGAGACATTAGCTGAATTCCCTGGGGGTGATTGGATGCAATTCGCTGAAAGTAGACAGGCACGTCCTGGATGTTAGAAATTCACTTTTTCTCAACGTGACAAGGCCGCCTTCGATCTACAATTGTATTTGAATGGGCAATGAGCGGAAAGATCTCTCATCATTAAGTCTGCTTCTACTTTAGCAAAATAACGAGAGCCTTCATTTGCACACAAATGCTCATAAAACTCGGATTCCCTGCAACTCTTTAATAAAAAGGGATAGCTTCATAATTTAAACTGGAGGTGAGAAGGCAGAGACAGAGAGAGTGAGAGAGAGAGAGAGAGAGAGAGATGGGGGGGTTTCAAAGACATCCCCTCCCTTCCCCCAAAAGATCCATGTGATGGAGTTGACTTTTTTTTTTTTACTTTAAATCTTAAATAAGATGTGAGTTGTAACAAGAGGATTGGCACTTACTCCGTGACCCTTATAATTGGATTAAATATAGACTGAGACGTACAAAAACACACCAAGATTGACACCTGCCAACTGGACTTCCTTATGATTGATTGTGATGCGTCGTGCTGGCAACAATAATGAAATAAATTGTACGGATAAAACAGCACATTTGTCATTTCCGTGCCATGAGTGAGGAAGTCAACGAGTTAGGCAAGCTGTTAGCTGACAGGCGCGAGCGGGAGGCAAGCTAAAGAGATAAATAAGGATTCCAGGCATTGACAGGACAAATTATAACTTGTCACAACCTTTTTAAATTCAGAAGTTTTCAATTAACATATATATTGCTGTTACATATAAGATAAGGGGGCACACACGTAAACACGCGGTGTGCAAGGACCCCCCAGGGCCAAGGGCTTAGGTGCCCAGGCCTCTCTGTCCGAGTTGTCAGGTGAGATCCGGAGCACCCCATGGGCCACTGGTGCCTGGCCAGTCAGCCGGCGCCACGGGACTAGGTAAGATGGGTGAGGACGTGTTAGGCCAAGGGGCAGCTCCTTGTTTTCCTTGGAACCACAAGTGGTGGCTCCAGCACCCTTTCTTCACAGAAGCAGAATTCCCAGCCCAAAGGAGAGCCTAGGCAAGGCCTGCGCCCAAGTCTGGCAGGACGAGCCTGGAGCTCTCAGCCTACCCATGTTACCGCGAAGGGAGTAAGAGGTACAGGGCAGAGGCGCCCCCCTGTCACACTCCAAAGTCCCGCCTTCAGGAAAAAAATCTAAGCTCCTGGACTTGGAGTATCAGCAATGGCCATGTCCTGGGTCCAGGCCCAAGCCGGTGAACCCTGGTGTGGCCTGAGGCCGCTCCCAGGATCTGGACGCCTCCTCTGATTGCCTGGCCCAGAGCTGCCCTGCAGGAGGTCAGAAAACCAGCTCTTTTCGTCCTACCCAGGAAGAGGAGCTGCTTTTCCCCCCCCTTCATCCCTTGACTTGTGCACAGTTTCAGGGGCTCCTGGTTGGCCCATGGGTGGGGAAGAGCCGGCCAGCAGTTTCCAGGGCGGCTGAAGTGCCTGAACTCCCGATGGGGTTTCAAGTTAAGAGTGGTCGTGGGCTTTCTCAGGGAATCTAGTCTCTGTGGGTGGAGACCGATGTGGGTCAAGTTCCACCAGAGTTCGACAAGTGTATGCGGGAGTGTAAACTCCTTCACCGTCTCCACCCCAAAGGAGGCTGATCTCTTAGTTTCAAAGCTTATCCCCACCCGCAAGCTAGAATCTGGGGTTTGAGGTGTCTCTTGGTATTCCGGGGGCCCGAGAGGCATGTTCGTCCAGGCCTCTCGCCAAACTCCACTTGGAACTTGAGAAAGTTGGCGGCGGGAAGTGAGTGTCCACAGGTCTGGGGCTGCTGGGCTGGAAGTGCGGCCTGTGCGGGAGAGTAGGGTTCAGAGCAGGGCCTCGTTCTCGTCCAGCCCAGCGACTCGAGGCGGTTGGAAGCAGGGCAGGTCCAGTTTTAGGCGGGCCGGGGAGGCCGGCCTGGGAGGGCGCCGCGCTTCTTCCCGAAGCCGTGGTCAGCCTTTGCTGCCTGGGCTCCGCTCCAGCCCGAGTCTCCGCGCGTGGGGCGCGCGAAGTCCGCGCCCTAGTCTTGCTTCTCGTGGGGGAAGAGCCCAATCCTGATGTCGAAGCCACAACCTGTCACCGAAATTTCTCTGAGAAAAAGCGCGTCAACCCCAAGCTCCAGCGTCCTAACCTCCCGGAGCTTGCCACCAAATTAAACACCGAGAAGCTCTGAATCTTTCAGAAGACGGAGCTGGACAAGAAGGGGAGGGAGGAAAAGGGAGGCAAAAAACAAGTTACGTGGAATTAGTTGGAAGCGGCCGCATTCCCCAGCGACCGCAGCCATTAACATTATAATCTCAAACGCCATTTTTTATGTAACACTATTGTTAGTAAATCAACTCCTCAGGTCCTCTGAGACGCTGACCCCTGGCAATTCAGTGAAAGTGTAATTATCTCCCCGAATCTTGGACAGATTTAAGAGATTACATTTCAACTAAATCTATATCAATGCTAATTCCCCCACCCCCTCCCCACCCCAGCCTGCAGGTGCTAGGCACGGGAAATGGCGTCAGGCCCCAGCAGAATGCTTCACAAAGAGAAGAGGGCTTACTGCGTACAGGGCCAAAAGAAATGAAGCCCCACATAAAATTACACCTATTTTTTTTTTTTTTTTTTTTTTTGCTACAAAACCTGGTTCTTATATAGCAAAGTTAAACAAAGCAGCTATGCTAAATTAGCGTTACATAAAGGCGAGTTTAATGCTCGGTTACAGTCAACTGGTGTATCTCTGATGGCTAATTGTCTATCAAAATTAAAGAGAAAAGAACAAATGATTCGTTATAAGAAGGTGTTAAAAGCTTCAACAAAAGGACATTTCACAAATATAATATCGGCAGCTCGGGGATTGCCCGCGGGGTTGTTCAGGCCTCGGCCCTGCGCAGCTATGAAAAGTGGGGTGCGGGGTGCTATTTGCCTGGTAAGAGCTCATTTCCTCCCAAATGATTATAATAAAAACCCGAGAAGCGATATTAGTGTAAAGATCGGATTACTCCTAATAGGCGCGATGGACGTGGGCTTCAAAGGCGACCCCTACTCCCTCTGCCTGGGCTGGGGGCGGAGGGCTCTTTTGCCATGCCGCGAGGACATCACATCCAAATCTCCACTGCCTCACGTTCAGGGACAACAGGGAGCGAGCACGGGTCTGAGGGTAGTTTCGACAAAGGAAAGCAGGCTCCACTGGTCCAGGCTCTTCCCTGCCTTCTCCCGGCTGGAAGAAGATGGACCCGGGCTCTCTGAGGGATCTCGGAGGCGCGGGCACCGTCCAGCACGTGCCTTTCTGACGCATGGCGCTGGCCTCCGGGGACGCAGGCTGCTGTAGCCAGCCCACCCTCTAAGGCTGGGGAGGATGCAGAATATAATACGACGGCCCCCTTCCCCAAGGCGACACCAGATCTACATCTCCAGGCATATTTGTTGTTCAAAGTTAATTAAACCTGAAAGCAACCAAAATACGCGCGCCAGGCGCACGGAGGCCAATTCCGGACTCTGGTAGCAGGCACGCAGCGCCAGAGAAGCGGCGAGGACCGCCGGGGCTCGCTCACTCCGTCGGAGTCTCTGTAAGAGACTCTGAGGCTGGGGAATAAAAGCCGAAACCAAATCACGCAGCAAGAGCAACAAACCGTCTGGAAAATGGACCCACGGAGCCGCAAGAATGTATTTTTTTTTTATCTTTGACAACTTGTGTCCTAAAGAAAGTGTATTGAAGATAATTGAAATGATTACAATTCATTGCTGCCTGACTTTGAATATGAACAGTCACATAATGACATCCCGCCATACAACAACAGTTTAATTTCCATTATCCGACTTCGGAATCCTCGAGCCAGCCGCCGGGGCAACGCGGCGCTAATGCAGAAATCTTGGCTCCTGACTACATTATTCATTTCGGGGACGTGGGGGTGGGATAGGGGTGGGGAATGGGTTTGTTCCCTCCTCCTCGAAACTTGTTCTGAGAATTCCAGGGACCAGTGGACACGGAGGAGCCGACAGCCGAGACAATCGCTGTCAAAGGGCCACTTTGCCCGACGGGGCTGCGGGCGACGGGCGCGGCTGTCTTGTCCCGAGGGTTCTCAGACCCGCAGCTCCCACCCTAGGCGGCCCGGCTCTAGGGAGGGCCTAGGCTGGGGCACCCTCGCCAGGTTGCCCTCTCGGGGACAGCTGCCCATCTCTCTTCCTTTCCCCTTCCTTTCGAGCCCTCGCGTCCTTCGGCTTCTGAGCTCCCAGGTTGGCGCGCAAGGGAGGGCGGGGCCGGTTCCGGGAGCGCCCTCGCGGATTTGGAAGTCGCTTCGAACTTGAACTTGTCCCAGCCTCCCCGCTACCGCCCTACACCCCGAAAACCCAGGGAAAGAGCGATGAGAACCAGGGGTTTGGGCACCGCTGAGACGCTGGCGCTCACCTTGGGGCGCGGCCTCTGGGCTTGGTGCCCGGGGGTGGGGGGCGGGGAAGGGCACGGGGCCTAGGCTTACGCAGTGCGCAAGCGCCGCTCGGCCCCGCCGCCCCCTACCCAGGCACCGGGTGCCGGGGACAGACCCTACGCCCCTCTCCAGGAAACTACCGCCTCTAAAAAAAAAAAAAAAAAAAAAAAAAAAAGACCATCTGGTAATTGTCTTTCTTTAGATCTTCCCTTAATTATGCTTTTAATTAAAGATGGTTCAAGGCACCGGACCACATGAAGGGCAGTAATTACAAATTACATTACAAACCCGACAGATGTAGCAGGATCTGCTGGGAAAAAGGTACCGGAATAAAAATTTGACTAAACTTTGGGATAAATTAATCGGCGGCTTGGAGAACAGAAGCACAGTTCTGATTATGTAGGCTCCAGCCAGGATTTAAGTTTTGTGTCATGATTGTTTTCATATTTCTTTGACGTCTATTGATTTGGAGGCAGCTGCAAGCCTTTGTCACAGGAGAGAAGAGCAGTCACAATATATTAGCTTGATGGCATAACTCGAACCGGAGAGGCGAGGGGAGCCGGAGTGACGGGGGCGCACGTGACCCTGCCCGGGGCCTCCCAGCCCAACCCTTACATTAACTTGTTCTAACAGGAATGATGGAGAATTACTCCTAATGGTCAGAAGGTGCTTTTCTGTCGAGAACGCGGGCCGCACGAGTTGCGCGGCTGTGGCCGGGCGGGCGGAGGTGTCTCCGCGCCCCGGGCCGCCGCCTCCTCCTCGCTGGCCGCAGTTCCCTCATCGCTTGAGTCCAGGCCGGGCTCGGTGGCGGCTTCAGGTCCGGTTTCTGGACTCCCAGCTCCGCACCCACGTCGGGGGGCGCCGGGAAGGGAGAGGTTCCCTGTCCCAGGATTGACCCCGAGGAGCCAGGCCAAGTCCCTGCTTCGGCCTTCCCTGGGAGAGGGGGTGTGTGTGAGGAGTGGACCTCTTGCAGGCAGCGTCGGAGCTGGAGGACCTGGGTGGGGAAGGCGACCGCCAGACGAGTGCCCGAAGTGACCTGGCCAGCGCGGCCGCCCGCTCGCCCGCCGCTGGCGCGGCGCGTACAGAAGCGTGACGCAGATTGTGAAAACAGAAGGGAGGGAGTTGGGTCATTTCCTTCGCTAATCATCATCCCCGCCTGCTCCTTCCTCCACCCCCATCCCGTCCCTGCCGCCTCCCAGCTTCGAACACGCTTCCACGCCAGAATCTGACTCACTTTGGGCCAGTGGCTGCACTTAATGGAAAACATATACGTGCCCATCACTCACTTGTGTATTTACAGCGCGGGTGCAGCGCCCCGGGGAACACGCTTGACAATTAAACACGCCCACTCACGGCTTTCTTTTGCCCACAGGCTCTCAGCAATTGATACAACCCTAATTTTGGCACAAAATCGTGCTAAAGCACCTGCCATAGAGGAACGTTCACCGGAAAGGTGTGTTATCCACGCCTGATCTAAACGAAGAGAACAGGACTGTGGATGGAGAAGACCCCGCGGCCTGACACCTTTTTTTCGCTCCCTGGAAAGGAAAGTTTTCTTTTTGATTCGTCCTCTCACTATGTTTCTCTTTTCCTTGGCGGTACAGTTTGAGAGGAATGTAAATATTTTGACTAGACCTCTGCAGGGGCCTTTTAAACACCAGGAGCGATCATCTCTGGAATACTGTAGTTCATAGTTTCAAAACTTGAATGTGCAGACTTTGTCTTGTTGAGGAAACCCATACAACCGGTGGCGACCACATAGCTCCCTATTCGTGTAAGGAAGTATTCCTTAGTGATCGTCCAAGTTTTAAGGACTTCTTTCTGTTGCCACTCCTTTCCAGATGTTTACAGGGAAGGAATATCAATCTAACAGGCATTTGCTGGGGTTGTGGCAAAATCAAATTTCACCGTGCTTCACTTTTACCTCTTCTGTCTTTCCTCCTGTGGGACATGTACATGAAGTGTGCAAAACTAGAAATCATATTTGAAAAAATTAAAATCCTATTTAGCTCTTCTGTGTATTTGAAGTGGGGATTTCTCTCTTTTCCTGTTTCAATATTTAATACAAAGCAGATATGTTGAAACAATGCAAAGTTAGAAAACTAAAATAAGGAGGAAACTAATGCTAGGTTTCCCTAGTTTCTGTATGTAATACAAATAATAGAATTTTTTTTCCTCCAAAATGAAGCAAACACTGCCATGAGGCATACACATCGCTAAATGTGTTTTTTTTTTTAAAAAAAGTATATATATATATATAATATATATATATATATATATATATACCAAACATTCTACAATATTGATGCACCTATGATTGCATAGTCTAAAAATATTTCTAAACACAGTTATGGTATAAAAACATTGATTTCAACTCTGTTTTTGTTGTTATTAAAGTAGTAATATCTTATTCTTGATTTTTACGTACCGTCACTGTTAATGTCAGTTGTGGTCATTTTAGGGCCTGGATGTTCTAGGAAAACCATGTATAATGTCCTCATTTCTTTATCCCATTCTCCTGTAGTGTAATGAATATTTTACATAAAACATTTTGGGCATCCTTAAGTACTTTTTTAAATTAAATACTCCATGTTTGTGACAGGTAAGGCTGAACATTTTTATTTTGTTTAGAGCAAATTCATTTTAATGAAATAAAGCATAATATTGAGAATTTAAAACAGTCCTATACAGTGCCCACAAACACGTTTCAAAGCAGAATAAAGAAAATGTCGTTAGAACTGCCCATAACAGTGCTTGTGATCCTAATTTGCGTGTGTTTGTGTGTATAGGAAATCTGAGTTTTTCAGTTACTGTTATTCTGTTATTTTATTCTACGTTTCTATCAAAATACTCACCTATGCTCCATCTTCCCATAGCTTATGAGTGTACATGAATTTCAATAAATATAAATTACTGCTTAAAAGAGTAAAGAATGGCTACTTTATGTCTCATTGTTCTCTCTTTACAATATACTTCAAAATCTCTCTCTCTCTCTTTTAACGAATCCCACGGCAGCTGTTTCCTCTCACTTCTATATGAAAGTGAATGGCAAATGCCATTCAATTTAAAGGAACTCAAGCACAGAGAGTATAAAGATTTTGTTCAAAGTCTCCCTCAAATCTATTTTTGGACTTGGAAACAGAACTGGGCTGGAGGCAACATCAGTACACATCTCTAATTCCATATAAGGCTACTTGAAGCAGGTGACTTTGGAGTTCATTTTGGAAACAGAAGACATGCGTGGAAGTTTTATTTCTTAGAGACTGACGAGTTATGGTGGCTCTCAGGAGGAATAACATAACCCATGCTCTCATCTGCCTCTGAGTTACAGGCAAGGAAGAGTTTTCTCTCATTTTCTTGCCCTACATTACTTTTTCTGTATTTGGCAGCTGAACCAGAGAACAGCCTGCAACATCTTGCCTTTGGGGACTTCCTGTGGCTTTGCTGCATTCCCTAGAGAAGCTCAGAATCCCAGAATCGATGGAGGGATTACAGAGAGCCACAAACATCATTCTCCCTCTAATCCATCGGGGGCTGATGCAGTATTGATAACAACCTTTCTGTTACTTGACAGTTTCAGACCATTCAAATGAGAATAAATAATAGGAATTTGGTAGTGGAGGTGGGGATAAAGCAGGGGCAATTGGTATACTCTTGGAATGAAAAGGCTGTGTTCTCTTCCAAAATCATGAAACCAGGTGCAAAATTTAAAAATTCCCACTCCTTTCTTTCAGAGTGATTTCTTCTCTCTTTTGGCTATTGTAGTGCATTTGGATTGGGGAATTAGCACATTTATTTACCAAGAAATCTTACATTGTCCCTAGGACATGACGATGTTCAGTTGCTTGAATTCTGTAGCTTCAGTTTGCATGGTTTTCTCTGCTTGAAGCTACTATGTTAGGTAATAAGGAAGCCCATTTGCATTAGATAATAAGAATCAGGGACAAGACAGACACAGTACTGATTAAACAAGGACTCATATCCCACTTTGAGAGCTCCCTGATAACCAGAGCCACAATCACATCAGTAGGTCAAGCAAAAATCTGAAGATAAAATCAATGTCAGTTTTCTGTCTTGGTGACAGACAGAGACTCACCAGAATTGTATCCAGTAAACCCTGTCATCAAGTACCTCACTATCATCGATGAATTCAGTTATGCTGTGAGTCAGATCATGCTCCCACCTCCATGATGATGTTTATAGCATCCCTCACTGTGACACAGACCTGCAAAAACAATATTCTAACAATTATAGCTGTCTGACAACTGGATGGGCTGCTTTGTAAGGTAGTGTGAGTGGAGACATTGGAAATGTTCAAGTATCTGGCTAAATCTGCGTGAAGGGATAGTTGAGAAAATTGACCTATACCCTGAACTCCTGTTCAGGGCTAGCCTTATTAGGACTTTTCCAAGAACATGCATTTATCTATTGGTTATTGTATCAAACAATTTTAATCTGGTTATTTTTGAATAGAATTATACATTTGTGAGATTCTGAATTTTTAAAATTAAAAAAAAAAGTGAAAATTCTCCTTTCTACTCTGTCATCCAGCCACTTAGTGCTTAACCAATAATACGAGTTTCTTGTGAATAGGAAGCTTAAAATACAGAATCTCAAGGCCTACTTAATTCACTTCTTTGAAGAGATGGGTCTTGCCATGTGTGTTTTAAAAACCTTTCCAGATGGGGCACCTGAGTGGCTCAGTCGGTTGAGCAGTAGAACGTCCAACTCTTGGTCTAGGCTCAGGTCATGATCTCATGGTTCATGAAATCGAGCTCCACATTGGGCTTTGAGCTGACAGCACGGAACTGGCTTGGGATTCTCTCTCTCTCTCTCTCTGACCCTCCCCCATTCGTGTGCACACCCACACTCTTTCTGTCTCTGTCTCTCTCTTGAAATAAATAAACATTTTTTTTAAAAGGCTTTCCAGATAATTTTGTAGGGTTGAGCATCATAGGCTTAACTGACTTCTAGACGCACTTCAAACACTGAGATTCTATGGAAACCTATAATGTAAAAGTATTCATTCCATGCATTTCCATAATGTATGCCAAGTATTTTCAAAAACAGTGTACTTGTTGATTACCTGTGCAACACTGTGAAATAAGTATTATTTTCCTGCTCTCTTCCCATTTTGCAGGAGATGGAAACTGAGTCTCAGAGTTTAAAGAACTTGATCAAGGTAACTCAGCTAGTAAATAGCAAAGACAGGTAGCATTCAAGGCCACCCCAGAACCTAAGCACTTTTACTCTGAGGCCCTACCACACATCATATCAAATAATAAAATGTACCCACAGGTATGTATAATTATTTGGTATAAACTTTTTGGAAAGAGTCTTGAATTTTGCTGGAAATGAATCGTGCATTTTGTTTTTATGATTTAAACTTTATTATATTTGTATATAACATATGATTTGAATTGCAGCTGGTGTGCTGACCTAATGTTAACTCTTCTTTATTCATGTAGGTGTTTATTAATGCCGACTTTACGGTTTGTTTTCCATGTTTTGGAACTACTCATTTTTAGGGCGAGAGGATACAGAATTGAAACATCTCAAACCCTTTCTTGAAAAGCTTGTATGTTTTAGGTTCTCTACCTGAGCTTCCTATGCTAAATAGCATAAGCCTCAGCTTCTATAATTCAGTGGATTAAAAAAGATGGAAGTTTGTTCTTCTCTTACCTAACAGCCTGAGCTGTGTGTTCCAGATTGTCACACAGCTCTGCTTTACATGATTATTCACACATCTAGACTCCCCTTTCTTCTTGTTTACATGGCTCACAGTGGCCTTCCAATTCTGGCTCCTGGCAAGTGAAAAGACAATGCAGGAAGAATGCCCATGGTCTCTAAGTCTACCTTGGAAATAGCACACATCCCTTCTTGCATTCCTTTGTCCAAAATTTAGTCACATGTCCACAGAAAACTATAAGTAGAAGTGGGAAATGTGTCAACACACATGTAAAGAAAGGAAAGGATGATGGAATGTGGTGAACCACGAGCAGTACCCACAACAACACATAATAAGGTCAGGAGGCTGTTCCAATCATCCAGATAAGAGCTAACGATGTGAGTGGTGGAAGTCGTGAGAAGTGATTAGATTTTGGGTGTATCATTATTTTTTCTAATGGATTAGGTAGGGTTGTGAGAGTAAGAGAAGTCAAAGTTTTGGCTGGAGAAATTGGAAAACTGAGCTTGACATTTACAGAGATGAGGAAGACTGGTTGGGTAGGATTATGGAGAAAAATGAGGAGTTTGGTATTGGGTAGACTGAGTTTGAGACATCTGTTAGAAATCTAAGTGGAAATGTCAGATAAGTGTTGGATATATGAGTCTGGAGTTCAGGGTGGGGCTCTCCAGCCTGGGGAATTTGGAAATCGTTAACAAGGAGACAATTTGTAAAACTATGAGACTGAATGAAATCAGTGAGGTACTCAATGAAGCAGAGAATTTGTCTGAGGATCAAACTGTGGCAATGTTTAAAGGTCTAGGGGTTGAGAGGAAATCAGGAAAGGAGATCCTTGGAGCAGCCAGCCAAGCAGGAAGAGAACCAAGAGAGAGTGGTCCAGGAGGGCAATTGGAGAAAGTATTTTAGGAAAGTGAGAGTGAACAACTGGTAATCAAAGACAGCATCAAATGCTATGAAATAGTTCAGACTGGGTAAAGTCTGAGAATTGGCTGTTTGGTTCGTCAGTGTGGCAGTCACTGGGGACCTTGTCATGAACTATTGGGTAAAGTGAACAAAATATTCTCGGAGTGAGATTGAAACAATGAGACGAGAGAAATTTGAGGCAGCACAAGTGAACGTAACTATCGCTGCAATCTTTGTTGCAACGGAGAACAGGAAAATGAGATAATAGACAGGAAGACATGTTTGCATTCTGTTGGGCAATCATGCCCTAGAAAAGGAAAAATTGATGGTGCCGAGGACAGAGAGGAGAACTGTCTTATCGGAGTCTAGAAGAAGGCAAGAAGAAATAGGATACAGCACATACATGGAGGCATTGGTCTGGTCAGTAGCAGGAGTGGTCTGTCAACAATAATGGGGGAGAGCAGAGCTGCTGGGCTCAGATACGGTTGGGTGAGTGTGGCGGAGTTGGAGCTGGTTTTTTCCTGATCTTCTCAGTAAAATAGTAGGTAATAACTCCCTCTGGGACTATCCTCTCTTGCTTCTATGGGGCCATCCTCTGTCCTCAAATCCTTCCCTTGTCCTCCTTGCAATTTCTTTCATTCATCTTTCAGGTTTTCCATTTATCCTCTTTGCTTCCTCTCTCCCCTCTCTCTCCCTCCCTGCCTTTCGTCCTTTTTTTCTCCCTCTCTCATTCTCTCCTTTTGTTCTAATTTCTTACTTAGAAAATAAGGGGTAAAATAACAGAAAGATAAAAAAGGGAAACATGACAAGTGAGTCCCTTAGCTATTAAGCGCTTGACTGAGATAGGGAGTGGCATCCCTGAGCGGGAACAGTGGCTTTGCTGCCGGTGTTCCTGGACATTCAAGTTCTAGTCACAGCGACAGAACTGGAGGAGGGGAGAACAACACTCTCTTAGGAGAGCTTTGTAAATAAAAATCGATGGCCAAATTTGATCTAGAACGTTCAGCACTTAGTAGACCAGCTTCTCTACACAAGGCCATGGGAGAAAGCTCCAGGAAAGCATAAAACAGATGCAGAAAGTATACTCTTGTATCTCAAGAAGATCGAGGAAGAGGAGAGCCTTCAGAAAAGGTCAGTGGGAGTGTACATTGGTCCCCAACCAGGGCACGATCCCCCCCATAAATATCTTCTGACTTCAAAAACAGGTTTCAAGTGCCTTGGTACAGCCTGCGATTGAGTTGTCAGCCAATGGTCACCCATAATTCCCTACTTGGAGACAGTTTTTGGCTGTGGGTTTATCAATCTTCGTTTATACAGACCATAATGAATATTAGACTTACGTGAGACTTTGAGGACATCTTTATAGAATGTATTGTTCAAATAGACAGGATATCATTTGGGAATTATTTTTACAGCTGACAAAAACAAGAGTGAGAGCATTGAGAGGGTTGCAGTGATTGTCCTCAAGGCCACCAGAGGGTGGACGCGAGAACCGGCTTCCAGGCCTTCTAATGCCACTTTTGGCCCTCCTTCCCCTATTGCCGCCTGGGGCTGCCTCCTCTAAACTGAAGCACTTTTAGAATCATTTGGATTGAGAAATTTGCTCAAGGCTGAGAGGGCTGGAGCTTGGACGGAAATCGAGTTTCCTGAGGCAATGCCTTCTCTGCCTTCGGCTCAGGTTCTTTCATCCTTGTATCACAGCCCATTTGGCCCCTCAAGTGTGGGCTCAGCCCCACCCCAGCCCTGGGGACTGATTAAGCTCAGAGGCAGAGAAAACAGAAGGCTGCTGTGATCCAGAACTCTTAGCTCAGTGGAGATCCCACTCTGATCTCATATGTAGGGTGGGTAACAAGTAGCCGCTTACCTTGCCATACTGTGGTGAACACCCCACCTCAAAACTCAGTTTGACCATCAGAGCCATGAGGCACTACCTTCACATCTCCCCAGCACTCATGTTCTCTGGATTGGGAAGAGCTAAAGGGACACATAGTGTCACCTAAAACAGAGCCTTCACATGAGCTATTAAATGTACAGATACAGGTTTGTTTCCTTTAAAAAAGGTATCATTACTTACTCAAGTAAAAACAGTAAGGAAAATTTTCAATCTTAAACAATACAGAAATTGGGGGTGGTGCATGGCTGGCTCAGTTGGTAGAGCATGTGACTTTTGATCTTGGGGTCGTGAGTTTGAACCCCACGTTGGGTGTGGACATTACTTAATAAACACAGAAATTGATAAAGTAGGAAGTGGGTTTTCCTTTCTTCTTCCATCCCAACTACATCCTTTTTTAGAGGAATCCTTATTAACTGTAGAAACTTTAGAAACTATAGGAACTTTCAAATTCTTTTCAGTGCTAACTGGACATTTACATACACATATATCTATGCTCATTTAAGGAAATCAAGGATGTTCCCCCCAAGGGGGATCATTTAACAAAGATAATCTTTCCAAATCATGGCCACAGTATTTCATTTTTTAAAAGTTTATTTATTTATTTTGAGAGAGAGAGAGAGAAACAGGAAGGGAGAGAGAGAGAGAGAGAGAGAGAGAGAAAGAATCCCAAGCAAGCCCTGCCGTCAGCACAGAGTACAATGCAGGGCTCAAACCCACAAATCTTGAGATCATAACCTGAGCTGAAACCAAGAGTCAGACACTTAACCAACTGATCTAGACTCCTAGAAACAAAGTTGCTTCACCACACTGTACATGCATTTTAAAACTTGGGGGACACTGCCAAACTGTCCCTCTCCCCAAATCATGTGCCAATATTGCTACACTCCTACCAGCAGTATATGAGTGTACCTCTATCCTCACACCCTTCCCAGCAATTTGCCTCCTTCTGGAGGTCTGCAAAGAAGCAATCTGTCAGACAGAAGAAGAGGCAAATGAGAATCTGTGTACAGTGAATTCACCTGACACTTTGTTGAATTCCAGGGCTCATTCTGCTGATCTGGCTGTTTACAGAAAGGTCCTCCTTCTCTCTTGGCTCCATGGGGAGCCCAGCAGAGGAATGGTTGATGAGGGGCTCTGGGGCACTCTCCTTCATTTTGATTTAAAGTCTGCTCCTCAGTCTGCTGCTACTCAGGGACAACATGCTCTGATGGCTGATAATATGCTCTATTTGTATTCTAGCTGGGTTATGGTATTAGAGCCAGGTGTGTATTCATTTCCATCAGGGAAAGTCTTTGGGCACTGGGTGCTCTCCTTGATCTCTAATTGTAATCGTAAAATCAAAGCTCCACTGTCATCTCAAAGGCCCATTCCAGGCCTCCAAACTTTAGAAGGTCTATTGGCCTTCATTCCAAATGTGTAGGACAGTGGGTGCCTCCATTACAGGGCTGCTTTCCCATTGCTTTCTCCCCCTAATTTACAATCCAGTGCAAAGGAAGAGAAAGCCAGTCCTCACCAAGCCCAAGACTTTTAAAGCACCAATAATTTGCATGAACCACGATGCCCACTTCTGTTTTTAAGACCACTTAATAGACTTCATTTTGAAAACCAAAACCAAAGATTAATCTTTCCAGACTGAGTCTTTGGAAGAGAACATCTACAAATTTATTCAGAAGACTTCAAGCTGTAAAAATAATGTGCAATTCATTTTAATGGGTAGTAAAAGGCCCCAAGGAAAATGAGCCTTTTCATACATACAGTAGATGCTTTTCAAAGGAGATTCACTTATCCTTTACATTGTACATTGTTTTTTGAGGAAAAGTTTTTTTGTTTTGTGAAGTTGACATATTGACAGTAAAAAAATCAAGCAGTGCAATGACCACTCTTACAGGTGACTTTGCATATATCTTTATACATTTCTATATAATACATCTTAGAAAGTAGAACTAGTTGACTGAGGTAATTTGTACTTTTTTAAAAAGTTTATTTGTTTGTTTGTTTACTTATTTATTCATTTATGTTATCTCTACACTCAGTGTGAGGCTTGAATTCACGACCCTGAGATCAAGCACGTGTTTCCAACTGAGCCAGCCAGGTGCCCTGGAAAATTGTACCTTTTAAAGTTTTTGGCACAGCTTGCCCAATTACCCTTTAGAAAGGTATAGAATTAGAATTCTCTAGCAAGTTTTGAGAGTGTTAATTTTCCCACGTGGTAGCAGATATTGAATAGTAACATCAGTGTTTATCTTTGCTCACTTGACAGGTGAAATAATACCAATTTTAATTTGCATTTTTTTATTAATGAAGTTTGACATTAAAAAAAATGTTTGTTTATTTTTAGAGAGAGACATCACAAGTGAGTGAGTGGGAGAGGGGCAGAGAGAGAGGGAAAGAGAATCCCAAGCAAGTTCCGTGCTATCAATGTGGAGCCCGACATGGAAGTCGATCTCATGAACTGTGAGATCATGACCTGAGCCAAAATCAGAATTGGAGGATTAACTGACTGAGTCATCCAGGAGCCCTGACATTTTTTATATATTTAATGACCAATTCATATTCTTTTCTCTTTAAAATATTAGAGTATTTATTTATTAATAGTAACAATTTGTCATATATATGTGGCATATGTTTTCCTTTACTTTTCAATTTTTGTTTTCATTTCAATTAAATTTAATTACTTATATTTTTATATTTCCCTTTAAAAAAATGAAAAATTCACTTTTTAAAAAAGTAAACTCTACTCCTTAAGTGGGGCTCTAACAAACAACCCCAAGACCAAGAGTCACATGCCGTATGACTGAGCCAGCCAGGTGC
Source organism: Panthera pardus (assembly GCF_024362965.1). Lineage (NCBI taxonomy): Eukaryota > Metazoa > Chordata > Mammalia > Carnivora > Felidae > Panthera > Panthera pardus. The sequence goes on along the minus strand of NW_026526677.1, from coordinate 29,380,046 downwards.
CTCCGAAGATTTATATTTTTAAAAAAATGTTTTAATGTTTATTTATTTTTGAAGGAGAGAGAGACAGAGCATGAGTGGGGGAAGGGCAGAGAGAGGGAGACACAGAATCCCATACAGGCTCCAGGATCTGAGCTATCGGCACAAAGCCTGACGCGGGGTTGGAACTCACAAACCACTAGATCATGACTTGAGCCGGTCAGACGCTTAACCAACTGAGCCACCAGGCACCCCAGAAAATTCATTTTTAGAAGGGAATTGATACATGTATCCTAATGATACTGGGAGGTCTGACTGAAGGCAACTTAGGGGTAGCAGGAAAGTGGGGCAGATGGCATCTTTGAGGATACAGAAGGACCTGTCTGGCAGTTACTCTGCCAGAAGCTTTGAAGAAATTCTAATACTATTTGCTGAAGCATTTCCCAACAGCAAAGGAAAGAAAACCCAGTTGGAAACACCTGAGTACAATATAAACTTATTTTTCATTGTTCCTCCCAAAGTTTTCAGTTTTCGCTCAAAGTGAATTGCCCAGGCCACTTACAAACTACAGTTGTTTTGAGGAAGACTGGGTTGGTATAGCACCAGGTCTACTGAAATAAAAACATAATTGGATGGGTTATCTTTTACTATCATTCTTTTTTCTGCCCTCAAAAGCCTTGATGTCTAAAATCTTCCCAAAGATCAAATGTGTGGTCTATTACATAAGGGACTGACCTAGATTTAGCTTTACTTGACAATTAAAAGTTAAAGGCAAGGAACTAAACCAAAAATAGAACAACCTTGAAAAACATTATCCTAGATTTTGGTGTGCCTGATTCTTAGTACTTAACAGATAGTGGTGACTGAATAGGAAATGAGGCTCAAATTGCTTTCAAAATTATAGGGGGAATATGTTCCCTACTCAAAAGAATGTTCTACTTTCAAGAATTTTAACAATTTAATTTTCTAGAAGCAAATAAATATTGTATAAATTTGGGGAGACATTGACTGTTAGGCCAGTGTTCTTAGCTCTTGACAAGAAGATATAAATCTATGTATGTAATATCTATATCTATGCTTAATTTCCTTGATATGCCCTGCCTCTCCTTGAAATTGCCTCCCTAAGCCTTCTCCAGCCTTGAAAGAGCAAACCAAGGACACTTCAGAGTGGTCTGGGAATTTCACGTCAAGGAGAGGTATGATCCTTTGCAAAAATACTTCAGGAAGGTTGGAATGAACCAGGCAAATATAACTGTATTAAAGTCAATGCTAGGGACTCCTACTTCAGTCAATATCAGAGCAAGATTGTGCTTTTAATTCTCAATCTGATTCATTTAAGGGAAAAAGCTAGTTTAAAAAAATCATTACTTTCATTTTTTAATAAGTAATCCACGCACATGGTAGACAGATTTACCATGTACCAAATGGCACACTCGGGAAGATCCATTTCTTTCCCTTTCTCGTTCCACCCAATTCCTCTCCAAACAGGACATATTCTCCTGACACCACTTCCCCATGGAAATGGAAATATACCGTAACATTGGTCTCTTTTCTCAATTCTGTATCTCGGAGATGTATTATTCCGATGCTCTGTATTGAAGTGCCAAATTTATTTAAAAAGTTAAAAATAGTCTTTTGCTATTACAAACCAAAGTAACAACAAATTTTCTTAAATATACTTCATTTTGCATGAGTATGGGTATACTTGTTGGACAAGTCACCAAGAAGTCAAATTGCTGGGTCACGGGGTTCATGCATTTTTTAATTTTGAAAGATAATCAGGCTGTTTGATTGAGTAGAACTGTTTAGTAGCTCTTATTTAATAAGATCATCTGGCTAAATAAATTAGTAGTGTCTTAGCCAGGAGGGACGTCAAAGTTTCTTTCTGAAAATGTCTCAACTAGGTGCAAACTATAAATCTCTGGGATGCATGGGAAAGGTAGCAAACTTGAGATATGGGGCCCACTTGTCATAAGCAATGTCAAATTTGACTCAAGGAGTGCTGCAGATTCTGATGGGCAATCGTAAGTGACCTTGGTGACGTTGAAGTGTGACCTACAAGGGCTGCCAATGTTGTGCACTGTAGGTGTGCTGCCTGCTATTAATTAGACCGAACCATGTGAAATTGTAGATGTTAGATCCTTTTTGACCTACAAATATTGCAATTTTCACTTTTGTTTCATTAGTGGTTCAACTCATTAATTTTATTTTAATTTAATTTTTTTCCAATTAATTTTATTTGTTAGTTTGGTGTCTTACGGAGAATTCCTTAGGGAACTGGGGAAGGTTTCTTGAGGAAGGTAGATTTTGATCCCCAGAAGTGGAAAGACAAGATTAAGAATCAAGAAAGTGGATAAGAGCATCACAAATTGAGGGTTTAGGAAATGCCCCAGGGTATGAGCCTGCATAAAAGGTAAAAGTGTGAATCAAAGGACTGATGTCTCAAAAATCTACAAAGTTTCATGAACTGAAGCTGACGTCCCAGTTCTCTGCAAAGCAGAAACAAAGCAAGAATGATTGGGTCAGGGCAGTGGTAGGTTACATCCCCAAATATGTACATCTGGATTAGGGTTTTAACCTTACAACAGAAGCTGATGGGGATCTCAACTTGGGGCCATTTTGGGATTTGATACTGAAAACTTCAGTTCAACATTGTGGTCAATATTTGCCCTAACAGCATAGACTTTAGAGGGGCCCTGAAGTTCATTATCTTAAATAGTTGCCAAGGGAATGATTGTAGGGATTTCCCAACACTTGCAGAAGAATCATCCTGGAACACTGGGATAAACATATAATGAGGGAAAGAGCATTTCCTTTTAAAATTATAGATATAACATCCTTTTAAAATTATGGATATAATGTAACAACCTGAGAGAGAGTTTAGAAATGGGGGGGAGGGAAACTCACTTATAATCACCACCCTAACAAAACAGATCTAAATGTTCACATAATTTTTCCCACTCCTTGACCATTTGCTTTCATCTTTTTACACAATTGCAATCATAAGCTTTTTACGTCCCACATCTCAGTTTTGCTAATTATTGTTTTAAGTGGCTGTATACTAGTCCCTGGGATGGTTGAGCTATAATTTGTCTATTCATTTCCCATATTCTCAAACGTCTCAGTTTGCTTCCAATTTTTTGATATTAGAGAAAACTGACTTTTTGATCTCTGGGCGTGAAAATAGCCTTCCATTCTAGTTTTTTCTTCTTAAAGTAAATTATCTGTTGGGGGTACCTGGGTGGCTCAGTCAGTTAAGCGTCCGACTTTGGCTCAGGTCATGATCTCGCAGTCCGTGGGTTCAAGCCCCACGTCAGGCTCTGTGCTGACAGCTCAGAGCCTGGAGCCTGCTTCAAATTCTGTGTCTCCCTCTTTCTCTGCTTCTCCTCCATTCACACTCTGTCTTTCTGTCTCTCAAAAATAAATAAACATTAAAAAAATAAGAAAAAAACTGCCACATGGCTTCCCTCTGTCAGCAGAGAAATCTATTTCTCTATTTTATAATATTAAAGGGGATAATGTGTATAGCAAAGTACTTAGAACATTGCTTGCAAATGCTGAGTGCTACATAAATGTGAATTATTTTTAACAATGTATTTTGCCATCAATGTCAGAAAAAGACCTGCAAATAAAGAAGTTTATTGGGAAGACATTGGATCTCCCACAGAGAATAAGGATCAACAAATGAGGAGGAGCTGAGGGAGACTGGAGAACCACAAATCATGCCACAGAACCTATCTGGTTTCTGCACACCTCTGTTGGCATTGCTGCCACCAATGTCCCAGACCTGGTTGTGACTATTCCATCCCCTGGAAGAATTCTGGATAGCTTGTGTCTCAGAGACCTGGGTGCAGACACCCAGTTAGCTAACCCTAAGTCAGGTACACCCATAGTGGGAGGTAGGGCCCAGCCTCTCCCCAAGACTCTGATGATCGGGAGAGGACTTGCAAAGGGAAACGAGACCTGGGGAGCGAACTGGCTAATACCTTCGCTTGCCCAGAGACAAGTCACCCCCAGTTTGCTCAATCAGTAAAGAAAATTTCAACTCTGCTCCTTGCCAGAGGGGGACAAAGAGCCATTTCCCTGTACCAGCAACAATGCCCATGGACAACCTGTTGCCATTTTTTTTTTTTTTTTCTGTACTACAAGAACCTTTGAATAACAAAAGTTTTGCTTGAGACTTTGGCTCATCTCAGCAGTGGGTTTCTTTGTTTCCTGGGCTATCAGCTCCTGTTACAATTGGCTAAAGTCCTTTCCCCTCCTCACCCCTAAAATAAGAACTGAGGTTGGAGTTGGGGTCAGGATGAAAAGTAAATGATGTGTTTCTTATGAAAGTCACTAACAATCAGGAAATTTAATCCATTCTCAAACATGAGCAATACTGATTTAGGAAATTGGGAACTAATCAAATTGAGAGACAGAAGTTGCAACATAATTACATAATTTACCTAACACTCTCCAGGGCTTTCCTACTACTTTAGCACCAAATCCTAAATTTTTCCCTGACCTATAAGACGTTGAATGATCTAGCCCCTGCCTTCCTGTCTAGATCCTTCTCTCTACCCTTTAACTTCACTTCTTGGCTTTCTTTCTCATCCCTCATTCCTTGCTCTGAGTCCTCGTCATGCTGCTCCTTCTGCCTGGAAGTGTCCCGTCTCTGCCCAAACAGCTCCCATCCCTGTCTTACATGACATTTCTAGTCTCAGTTAAAACCCCTCTGCTTGAGGAAAGCTTTCTCTAACCTTCAGAACAGGTTGGGTACCACATGACATGCACCTGCAGCATCCTGTCTTTTGTATCACTCATTCTGCCTGTTATACCCATCAGACTGTAAGTTCCATGAGTGTGGGAATCTCAGCCACCTTCAGCACTGTTTCCCCCATGCCTAGGACAGAGCAGACTCTCAAGAAATGTACAGAGAATGAACTGAGTGAAAGAATGAGTATTATCTTAGCCCATCTATGCTTACATTAAACATGTCCATAAACATGCACATTATTTACCATTTTTTAAAAATTTTGAAATATTTTTTTCTTTACAAAAGTCCTGCAAAGATAGCAGAGAGGTCTTGCAAATCCTTCAACCAGCTTCTTCTAGCGTCAACACTTCACAGGGCCTTAAGACATTTGTTGAGACTAAGAAATTAACATTGACACTAGTCAGTAAAATACAAACTTTATTCAGATTTAACCAGTTTTTCCCTTAATATACTCTTTTTGTTCAGGATCTAATCCATATTTCATTTAATTACCACGTCTTCTTGATCTCTTCCCATCGATGATTTTTTTCCTCTCTTTTTTCTTTGTCTTTAAAGATCTTAACATTATTGATAGGTAGTGGTTAGCTGTTTTGTAGAATGTCCTTCAATTTGGGTTTATCTGATGTTTTTCATGAATTCTGGAGTTATGGATTTGGAGGCACGCCACATAGGTGATATGCCTTTCTTATCCTGTTGTGTTAGAGGACACAAATGTGGATATATCTTATTACAGTGATATTAACGTTGATCACTTAGTTAAGGTGGTGTCTGCCAGAATTTGCCATGTAGTGTTACAATTTTTCTCTTTTCATGTCATTTAAGTCGTAAGTCATTAAGTCATTTTATGTCTCTTTTAAGTCATTAAGTTGGGCTCACATCGAAAAGAAGGAGAATGGAGTTCCCCTCCTGGAGGCAGAAGAACCAAATAATTTGTGGGCACAGATTAAATCCACCACCACAATTTATTTTGGGGGAGATATTTTGAGTCTATGCTACTATTCTGCTTCTTCGTAAAATTCCATCCACTAATGTGAGCATTCATCAGGAATCTTGTCTCCCCCATAGCAATATTATAATGGTGTCCATGGATTCATTTTTGTATAAAGAATGCAAATTATTGCTCATAAACTGAAAGCATCATTCTTTTTTTGTCCTCCTTAAAATTTTTTTAAATATAATTTATTGTCAAGTTGGCTAACATATGGTGTATACAGTGTCTCTTGGTTTTGGAGGTAGATTCCCATGATGAAAGCATTATTCTCATGGCAAAAAGTGAAGAAATCAGGAGAGGTGCCATGGGTAAAGTGGAGTGATTAAAGACTTATACACAAACAACAAGACACAGAGAAGTTTGTTGTGTTTTCAGTTTCATCAGCAAATCTAATAACTTCTGGAATCTTAGGTATTGCTCAATATATGAAGTCTTTATCCCTCACCCATGCTCTCTGTGTTATCACGAAGCATAATTCACACTCAATTCTTCCAAGAGAGACCAGGATGGTGAAAGACTGGAGGGGTAGGAACTTTATAAATAGTAACGCTCTTATAAAGAAGAGAGATTGGTATTATGATTATTCCAATTGCTCAATACAAAAAAGCAAAAACTTGGCAACACAACATTGCCTTGTTTCTTGGAACAAAAGTGGAGAATAACTTTGTCTCCATCTGCTCAGGACACTGAAAACAGGCCGACTCTTTACTGAGTGTGTAATCTCCATGGGAAGTGGGGTAGAATACGGTGGAAGCCACACAAGAAAGAATCCTGAGTTCTATATTTTAAAAAACAGTAGGGGCTCTGGAAGAGCTTCAAGATCAGGAGAAAAAAAAACCACAATGGTATCTGAACACTGAAGTGGAATTGTTAAATATTCAGAGGATGAAAAACATGCAGATAGGAAACCAGTCAGAGGATCAAGAGAAAGGTTATTATGTGACAAAAAAGGAAAATCTTTCCCCCCTCCCTTTAACAAATATTTCCTAACAGTCCTGTGGAACCTTGACTCTTGACTCTGGGCTGCACCTTGTGTTCCAGATGACTTGTAAAGCAATGATTTATTGGGTCCCAGAGCCAGTGAGCTTGGGAGCAGTTCAATAAGACAGTGTGGTCTGTGGGTCCTGAATCATTATTCTACCTGGCAACCTTATGACAGCTGCTGAATCTTGGAGAGGCCAGGAGGAAATGATGTTGATTTATAGAGGGAGTAGAATTGTTTGTCAATGAAAATGTAATTGTGCTTCTTCCAGGCTCAGGCATCTATAGGATACCAGCTCAGCCTTCACTGACAATTTAACATAGACCAAAATTTGGAAAAGTGAGCATTGCCTTGCAATTCCTTAAGACCTTGTGATTTTGTTAAAGGTTTCACTGTAGTTCTATTAATATACTCTCTATATTATTCTTATAACTATGTTAATATCCATATTAATTTTATATATTGTATTAACAATATCATTCTTATAACTGTATTAATATAGTTATAACTAGTATAAAACTTCTCCTTTATAGTATACAATCTTCTCCATAAAGTAGTAAGGTGGCATGCCAGTGGTGAGCATGATACACAGTGTATTATACATCTTTATAAGAATAGTTTTGTACTTTGTAAACAATCATAATGCCTACCTGTGTGTTACATAGGTGATAGCACATTCATAGTTTCATTTGCTCTTTATAACAACTGTGTGTTTAGCACATTTTAAAAAATGAGGAAACTGAGACTCAGAGACCTTAAGGAATTTGGTTAAGGTTAACCAGATAGTAACAGAGCCAGTAGCCCAAGATTGCAATGTGGCCCCTCGCACGGTGTTTCCACTGCACTGGCCCCTCTCCATAGAGTCTTGTTCAGCTAGCTTCCTGTGACCCATTGAAAAAGAAAAGAAGTGCATGCATCATAGAGTTTGGCAGGATCAATCAAAAGCAATTCTATTTTCTCTACATTAAGCATCAAAAAATTAAAAGCCATTCAGGCTTGTACCTCAGATAGACAGGTAATAAGCTGTGACCGCTCTTAAGTAGAGTCTCCCCAGGAAGATGCTCTCAGCTCTGGGTGGCAGATGGCAGACACATGAATAAATAGTCAACCCCCATCATAAGAATAATTCTGCTCAGGACTGGGGATGGGGCTGCTCAGAAAAAGTGGGGACCATGCTCTGATGGACTCCAGAGTCCAGAGGTTCAAAGTCAGAGCAGAGAGAACCTTGTGTGGGGCACAGAACCTCAGGAGGAGATTTAAACCAGCAGAGAATGTAATTACCTGAGTAGGAAGTGGGCTATAATTTACTTTCTCCAAAGGTGTACATTCTTTGGTTACTAAACAGGCATTTGCTTTCAGTACAATAAATGGAGTTCAGTACAATAAATGGATTTTCTCATCCTTGCAACAGATTTTACGATTCAAATGTTGTGACTTGAGCTATAATTTTTTTTAATCCCACTATTAGGAATATATATATATATGTATATGTATATATATATACATATACATATATATATACACACACACACATATATATATCCCTAATTTATGATATAATGTAATATAATATAATATAATAATCTCCAATATATGAGGATTAAAAAACATATGTTATATACATGTGTGTCCTTTACTTTTACAATTATTATATGTTATTATAATGGATCATATGCTACTGGCCTTATATCCAGTTAGTTAATGCAGGGTAGAACACCTGTTCAAAATACCAATTTCATTCTAATTAAGCCTTCAGTCTGCAGTTGCTTATAGGAGAAATAATGACAAGGTTTAAGCAATTCCAATCAGATGCTGCCCTTATTAAGAATAGGATTTGGTGGAAAGGGTGAATGATATAATCAACTCCCAACAATTATTTATATTCATGCAGGTACTATGCTTATATGTTTATAATGACGGTCTTCCAAGTATTTCCAAATGTACAAAAGAACTTTTATTTGTTGAAGGCCTTTGGTGAAGATGATTCCAAAATACCAATAAGGCTCATGAGCACTGGGTGTTGTATGTAAGCCAACTTGACAGTAAATTATATTCATAAAAAAATAAGCCTCATTATTTGTTAAAAAATGTGAACGTTTAATATTCACACTAATAAATAAACTACTCTTCAGAGGTCAGCTAAGTGAGTTCCAGGGGTCCTGGACAATAATCCTGGGACCTAAAAGTCAGTTTCCCATTCTCTGCTGTGTGTTAAGGTAGCTTTTGCTCACTGTACCTGGTTTTTGATTCCTTCCCATCACAGAATTACCATTCCCTAGGAGGTGGTGGCCAGGGAAATCCGTGAGCACCTGTACACTCTCTGACTGGGCTTCCTTGGGAAGCAAAAAAGTCAAGGTGGGCTAACATCCTCCGTTAGGCTAACACCCGTTAGGGGTGCTCAAGTTCCCCTCCCTGAAAGACGAGAAGAACTTGACCCAGTCATACCATTTCTGAGTATCCTCTTTCTCCTCTTGCTTTCTCCTCTTGCCCATGGCAGGCATTTAAATATTTAAGAACCGAAGAAGTTATTGGAGAAAAGTGGACATTGAATACTGCTGAGAGATTAGAGCAGTTCTAAAGTCAGTCAGCAGATGAGAAGGTAAGTATTTTATTTTATTTTAATTTAATTTTTTAATGTTTATTTATTTATTTTGAGATGGGGGAGAGAGAGAATCTGAAGGAGATTTCATGCCTCGTGCAGAGCCCAGCTTGGGGTTCAATCCCATGACCACAAAACAACCTGAGCTGAAATCAAGAGTCAGATGCTCAACTGACTGAGCCACCCAGGCTTCCAGAGAAGATAAGCATTTTAATGTAAAGATAAAATGTACCCGACAGTGTTCATATTAGTCCTCTTTGAGCCTTTCTTTGAATCCTCATCACAGGATTAGTTGAGTGTGGTTGGCCCTAAGTGAGGCATAGGGTGGGCCTTGGGACCTCTACTCAAAACTGAGGCCCATTGAGCACTTGCTGACCTTGGAAGTCCTGGGGACATTCTGTGCAGAACTGCACAGTACCCTGTGCCATGAGAACACTCACACCCCTGGCTTTTTCTAAAATGCCATCCCAGGCAAACACCACTCCACATTGCTGGCCTGGGGGCACTGGCAGAAGGGGATATGGGACTCCAACGTTCTCATTAAATCCAATATTATAGAGATAACTCCAGAAAAATCCATTTTCAACAGAGTTTTACCTTAAAGTTTTTGTTTTTTCTGCTTCCTGAGACTTGCCCAAATGAATTCCAGAAAACGTGGAGAGGTTTTTGCCTATCACCCCAATAGGGTAGAACATCATTTTTCTCCTTGTCCTTTGCAAATAATGACAGACAAGCTAGCTGTGTTTCCAATCGGCTCTGATTCTGCATTTTCTGCAGCATAAAGAAAAACATCTCATTCCTTTTATAGAAATGCAATCCCCTGAGGTCAGCCCTTAAAAGCTGTTTTGATCCGTGGATGTTGTTGCTGCCAAATGCTCCAGCTCCCCAACTACCATTACGCGTTTTCTCTTGGACAGGGAATTCTAGGATCATCCTTCCTGACCCCATAATAAAGCCATTTATTTCTCTCTGAGATGGAAGTTTCATTTATTTTTTTCCTCATTTCTCCTTGGCAATTATCTCTATTACTACCCATAATCTGCCCAATCTTTTTTGATAACATCCCATGATTAAAGCCAATTGGCTCATGTTGAAAGGTAGAGGAAAGTTAACCAGGCAAAGAAATATCACCCTTGGATTAAAGAAGGCCAGCTTTCAGTAGGCTGATGCTTGAGAGACTTATGATGGGGAAGGGTGCATGTTGACCTAACATTCCATTAGGAAAAAAATTCAATGTTTAAAATAGGGCCGAGTAACATATGGTAGTTCCTTCTGGCGGACCAAACGAAAGATCTGTCTGCAAATGAGGTCAAAGGATGTCTTGTTGATTTTCAGATATTGTCCCAATTATTATACTGTGCCTTTCAAAAGATGAGGAACCAGGGAATCTTAACAATGGTGATGACAATAATAATTGTAGTAGCCTCCACTTATTTAGCTGAGTCCTTTGCATTTAAAAATTCACTTAATTCTCCCTCCGATTCTTTAATATAGCCATTATTATCCTCGTTTCATAGATAGGCCAAATGTTTTGCTCAAGGTCACCCAGCTAATAACTAGCAGGGCAAGGATGTGAACATGCTTGGGTCTGAACGCCCAAGTTATTTTCTGCCCAGCACAGTGCTTGACATTGGTGGGGAATATGAAAGAGGTGCAAACACTATTTTTGCCCTTGAGTTAAGAGTCTGATTTGGTATAGATAATACACTGGAAACTCTTTTTTTTTTTTTTTTTTAATGTTTTTAGTTAGTTTTGACAGAGAGAGAGAGAGAGACAGAGTATGAGCCGGGGAGGGATAGAGAGGGAGACACAGAATCTGAAGCAAGCTCCAGTCTCTGAGCTGTCAGCACAGAGCCTGACACAGGGCTTGAACTCACAGAGCCTTGAGATCATGACCTGAGCTGAAGTTGGATGCTTAACCGACTGAGCCACCTAAGCGCCCCAACACTGGAAACTCTTAAAGAGCAAAGAACAATCATATACAATTAAATCTCCTCAGTGCTTAATCCCGTTACTAGTTAATTTTTTTTTTTTTTTTATGAGATAGTCCCTGTTCAAATTACTAGTGTGGTTTCTCTGCTCTGATTGGATCCATGCCATGAGGCACATACCCCCTAGGAGCTCAGAGATGATATGAGTCTTTGGGGGGTCAGTATTTGAAGCCTGGAGCCATGGCTTATTGGCTGCAAAACCTCATGTAAATCACTTATTCTCTCAGTCAGTTTTCTCATGTACAAGATGTGAATAATACCTACCACACACAAGTGTGGGTGGAAAAAGTGAAATAGTGTGAGGAAAGTGGTTTGCACACAGTAAGGTCTCCTGTAAAAACAATGACAAAATAACAGCAACAATATAAGTAATGATATAGAGGCTCAGAAACAATGCTATTAAAATTCAAATCTACTGCAAATAAGAAGCATCCCACCACGACTTGTTTTCAGTACAAACCTTTTTATTTGGACTGGTTTTGAGACTGGTGAACCTGGCCTGTTGTCTCAACTCCTGTATGTTTCTTTGAAAATGCTAAATAACATGTGACTGAGGGCTTTGTCCTGGCTGCATGATTTTGTGAGTTCTTTGGCATTTCTGACCAGATAATAAGTTTCTGAAGGGAAGGAATGACAAATTTTATCTCTTGGTTCTTAGCTGTCCTTGATGTCAATTACAGTGCCTTGTGCACATCAATTCACATGCAGTGAGTGATTTCTATTAATAGTGTGCTTTTCTACTTACGGGCCCCTCAAACATCTCCCCCACTTAAGGTGCCACAGTGGGTAAATTCCACCATTTTGAAATTCTAAATGTGTAGTTTCACATTCAGTTTCTCTTTCTGTATCAGGCTGTTTCAATGAGCCCATGCATTTCCACATGCAGTGCTGATGGCCCTGTTATTCCAAAGGCCCGTAACTGTAATATCACCCCCGCACTAGAAGAAACCTTCAAGTAATGTGGCAAAAGTTGAAAAACAGGAAATGCAGTCAGTTGGGAAATTGACACCTTTCTGGAAGAGGAGGGAATTACAGTATGAAAAAGGAGCTAGGTAATGCACATGTGTGGGTACATTTATTCTATAAACTATCACTTATATTACTATAAATATTTTAATTCAATGTGATCAACATAAGTGTTCACTTTCTGATTCTCCTATGCTCTCTTGCTTTCAAATTCTTTGAGGAAATGTTTCTAGGGAAACAACGGCCAGTCAGTTGTCCTTGCTGTGCAGAGAAACCTGTCACCTGCTCATATACCTGCCCAGGTGAGGGAATGTGGTTTAGAAAAGGACCTAGCAAATAAGGTCATGTGCTCCCTTTACTGCATCATGTGAAATCAGCCCAAGGAAGGAATCAGTAAGAATGTGTGGACATGCATCAAATCACTGGTTCATTGGAATCAGATCTTTCCGTGTTTTTAACTAGGAGCAAACAGGAAGTTGACTTGGGATTTTGACTTCCTTCATTTTGCAGCTCTTGCTTTTCTTCCCTCAGCCTTTTCCAGGCTTGAAATTTTTGCCTTTGTTCGGGGCACCCACTTCCACCCCTCCTCTTTTACTAGTGGTGACATCAGGAGTCAGAATACCTGACTTCCAGTCCAGCTCTGCCTTTGACCAGCTCTGTTCCACTCTCTGAGCCTTAAGTTTTCCATCTCATTTTCCAAACCTATGAAGTGGTACTCCTGATTCCTGTCCATCTCATGAGATTATTCGGAGGATTAAATGAATAATGTCTGTGAAAGGGCTTTGTAAGTGTAAATCTATTCTCAGTCTGACTGCTTACCTGCTAAGCCTTGGGAAGGATAGGAAGGTGTTAAAATATTGAACCTTGATCTTTATCCTGTGTTTTTGAAACAGACATTTCAGGTGACACAACAAAGAACAATTTTATGCCAATATTGAGAAGACCAATACGCTCAGCTTTAAAAAAATGCTACAGAGTAGGTTATAAACCAATGTGCAAAGTTAAAAATTTCTAGAATATGAAGGTTTTCTTCATTTAGAATGTAATGATTATTTCAAAATTGGAATGAAAATAACATTCCTATGAATACATTAATTTTCAAATATGGATTAATAAAAATAACTCTTTTGCATTAATTTCTGGAGTCTTTCCCATTTCACCCACCTTGTTTATCACACAAACAGTTGTGAGCTACAGTGTTGTCTGTGAAAGGTACATGCTAAGATCACCAATCTACAGCATTTTTGAATCAGATGCTGTTAACAAAGGTCAACTGTTACCAGCCTCCTTCCTGTATTGCTTTATATCTCTTTGGGCAAGGGTTCCTTCAAGGTCACTTTGCAGCAGGCAAGATCTTCCTGGTAATAGTAGATAATGCTGATTGAACACTTTCCATGTTCTGGCCACTGTGCTTTATTTGTGTACATCAGTCAACCCTCAAAATAAGCCCACAAGGCAAATGTGGTAGGTTGAAAGGTGAAGCTGTGAATGTTCTCTTATATATGGCCAAAAATGTTCCTGTCTATGCAGATAGGAAGATTATCCAAGTGGACCCTGAATCAGTCCAGAGTTCTCCAGAGATGATGGAAGCTGAGAAGTCCTATGATACACTGTCTGCAAACTAGAGGCCCAGGAAAGTTGATGGTGTAGTTCAGTTTGAGTCTGAAGGCCTGAGAACCAGGAGAGCCGATGGTATAAATCCCAGTCTAGAGAAGGTGAAATGAGGTGTTCCTGCTCAAGCAGTGAGGCAGAAAAAAGGGATAAGTTTCTCTTCCCTCTGTCTTTGGTTCTATTCAGGCTGTCAATGGATTACATGATGCCCACTCTCCTTTGGGGAGGGCTATCTACTCTACTGAATCTGCTGTTTCAAATGATAATCATCCAGAAGCACCCTCACAAGCATACCCAGAAATAATGTTTAATATGGGTAACCCATAGCCAGTCAATTGACACATAAAATTAATCATCACTGGTCCGAGAATGCAGTCACATTCACTGTTATAAGAGGGAGGTAGAAGGACATTTGATATACACAAGAGGAGAAGGTGATGTGGCCATGGAGGCAGAAACTTCAGTGGTGAAGCCACAAGCCAAGAAATGCTAACAGCCACCAAAAGCTGGAAGAGGCTGGGAATGGATTTTTCCTTAGAGCTTTCATGGGGAACATAAGCCTGCTGCCACCTTGATTTCAGCCCAGTGAAAACTGATTTTGGAATTCTAGCCTCCAGAATTGTGAGAGAATATATTTCTGTTGTTTTAAGCCACCAAGTTAGTAATATTTTCTTTCTTTCTTTCTTCATTTTTTAGTTTATTTATTTATTTTGAAAGAGAGAAAGAGGGAGCGGGGGTGGGGGGGACAAAGGGAGAAGAAGAGAATCCCAGGCAGGCTCTACATTGTCAACATGGAGTCCCACGTGGGGCTCAGTCTCACGAATTGTGAGATCATTACCTAAGCCAAAATCAGTGCTTAACCAGCTGAGCCACCCAGGCATCCCTGTAATATTTTCTTACAACAGATATTACTGTTATCATCATACCCGTTTACAAATGAGAAACCAAATTTCAGGAAAGCCAAGAAAACAAGGCCAGAGTCAAAAGGAACAGTTGGGATTTGAACCCTGGGAGTCAGACTCTAGAGTCAGTGCATTTAACGAGTGAGGTGACCCATAACGTTCCACAGTAGTGTTGGCGAATGCTGGCCCAGCGTGTGGCACTTGCTGTGATCACACAGTATATCATTGCTGTCTTCTTAAATAGTCATTTTCTAAGACTGTGGGATGCAGCAGAGTTCTCCACTTCTGCTTTGAAACCTCTCCGTGTTTGAGTCCTGAGGAATTGAATCACCACCCCATTTCCCTCCATACCCTTTCAGTTTCCAGCAAAGCATTTAGAGCTTCTAGACACATTCAGGATGAGGAAGATTTGTTAAGGGTGACATTGGATCCTGAATTAGCAGAAATTCATACCTCTGGTTACACCAGTGGATTAGATTACAATTTATTGTTGAGTCCTGTAATTAGTTATACACAAGGGTCTGAATCATCTCTTGGCCTAAACTACCATCTAGTTTCTCCATAGGCAGGGGATATAGTGCAACTGCCTACATAGATATATTTGTGTACTGTATATGTTATGTACATTTTTGTATTGTGTACACATAACTGGATTTATATACATACCCACTGTGGCTTACAAGTAAAGATCCCAATAATAAACAGTGACTACCTGTTTAGTGAATGCTGTTTATTTTTTTTTTTTAATTTTTTTTTTTTAGCGTTTATTTAATTTTGAGACAGAGAGAGACAGAGCATGAACAGGGGAGGGTCAGAGAGAGGGAGACACAGAATCTGAAACAGGCTCCAGGCTCTGAGCTGTCAGCACAGGGCCCGAACTCACGGACCGCGAGATCATGACCTGAGCCGAAGTCGGCCGCTTAACCGACTGAGCCACCCAGGCGCCCCAGTGAATGCTGTTTATTGAGAGCATTTCATGTGCTACCTTTACTTCTCACAATAATTCTATGAAATAGTTACTGTCTCTTTTTTATGAATTTGAAATTTTGCAAGAGGAAGGGGAATTTAAATTCAGGTTTGTCTTATAAACCTCATGCTTCTAACCACTCAATTTTCCTGTCTTTCTATTTTGCTTCCTTACATAGGATGTTTATTAGAAGCTGCGTGTGTGTGTGTGTGTGTGTGTGTGTGTGTGTAAGGGATAAGGAAGTTGTCATGTGATTACTATAAAGAAATAAAAGGCAAAAATTAAATGGAAGGCCTTAACACATTACTTGATGTTCTCTGTGTTTTTATAAAGTGGATAATAAAGTTTAAATTTCAAAGGTAAAGATATCTTGAGATCAAATATGACTCTATTCAATGAGAATTTACCTAGTTAAAACATTGGAGAGGGATGCCTGGCTGGCTCATCTAGTAGAGCATGCGACTCTTGATCTCAGGGTAGTGAGTTTGAGCCCCACCACTGGATGTAGAGATTACTTAAAAATAAAATATTAAAAAAATAAAAATAAAACTTTGGAGAGATTTCTCAGGTTCTTTACCATGGGGAAATGGCTTTGAAAATCGAAAGAAAGAAAATAAGGCATTTCCCCCTCATGAATAATAATGTGAAATTGTTTAGAAAAGATTATTTTCTTGCAAGGAATAGACACCCACTAAACCAGCTGAAACAAAGAAAGAGACTGTATAAGGAAGCATAGGTGTCTGACAGAGCCCAGAATGATGCAGCGGGGTATCAGGAGAAAATGAACACTCTGTATTCCCAGCTCCTAGAACCAGGCCTAGTTCAAAGTTAGGGTTCCATTAATATTTGTTGAGTGGAAGAAGGAATGAATTCTAAATTACTGGGGAATGTAATCCAATCCAATTCTAAATTACCAGGGAACGTTTAGCTTGGGTCAGGTGTTAATAAGCTGTTCCAATCAGTTTTTTTTTAATTTTTAAAAACATTTTTATTTATTTTTGAGAGACAGAGAGAGACAGAGCACGAGTGGGGGAGGGTCAGAGAGAGAGTGACACAGAATCTGAGACAGGCTCCAGGCTCTGAGCTGTCAGCACTGAGCCCAACGCGGTGCTAGAATTCATGAACCGTGAGACTGTGACCTGAGCCGAAGTCAGATGGTTAAACGACTAAGCCACCACGTGCCCCTCCAATCAGTTTTGACCAGGAGGCAGGGTTATATATATAAGGCCCTGGTGGGAGGAGGCATATGGTTCTCAGAGAAGGAACACTGTGGATGGAAAGACACCCCAAAAAGTATCTATTAAAGAAGTAATGACTACATTGCCTTTTATTCTTTTTGTCAAAATTTTGTTTAAATTCTGGTTTGTTAACATGTAGTGTAATATTGGTTTCAGGAGCAGAATTTAGTGATTCATCGCTTCCATATAACACCTAGTGCTCAACACAACAAGTGCCCTCCTTAATGTCCATCACCCATTTAGCCCAACCCCTTAACCACCTTCCCTCCTGTAACCCTCAGTTTGTTCTCTATAGTTAAGAGTGGTTTGCTTCCATCTCTTTTTTCCCCTTGCCCTATGTTCATCTGTTTTGTTTCTTAAATCACACATATGAGTGAAATCATATATTTGTTTTTGCTTAGCATAATACACTCTAGCTCCATCCACGTTGTTGCAAATGGCAAGATTCATTCTTCATGGCTGAGTAATATTCCATTGTACATACATACCACGTCTTCTTTATCCATTTGTCAGTTGATGAACATTTGGGTTTTTTCCATAATTTGGCTATTGTTGATAGATAATACTGCTATAAACATTGGGGTGGGGTGCCTGGGTGGCTCAGTTAGTTAAGCATCCAACTCTCGGTTTCGGCTCAGGTCATGACCTCACAGTTTGTGAGTTTGAGCCCCATGTTGGGCTCTGCATTGTCAGGTCAGAGCCTGCTTGGCATTCTGTCTTTCCTTCTCTCTCTCTGCCCCTCCCCTGCTCTAAATAAATAAATAAATACAAACCAACCAACCAATAAATAAATAAATAAATGGGGTGTCTGGCTGACTCAGTCAGTTGAGAACCTGATTGTTGATTTTGGCTCAGGTCATGATCTCGAAGTTCCTGAGTTCAAGCCCTATTTCAGGCTCCGTGCTAACAACGTGGACCCTGCTTGAGATTCTCTCTTTTTCTTCCTCTCTCTCTCTCTGCCCATCCCCCCTTCTCAAAATAAATAAACTTAAAATAATAAAAAAATAACTTTAAACATTGTGGTGCATGTACCCTTTTGAATCAGTATTTTTGTATCCTTTGGGTAAAATATCTAGTAGTGTGATTGCTGGGTTATAGGGTAGTTCTATTTTTAACTTCTGGAGGAAGCTCCATACTGTTTTTCAGAGTGGCTGCACCAGTTTGCATTCCCAACAATGGTGTGAGAGGGTTCCCCTTTCTCCACACCCTTGCCAACATCTATTGTTTCCTATGTTAATTTTAGCCATTCTGACAGGTGTGAGGTGGTATCTCATCATGGTTTTGATTTGTATTTCCCTGATGATGAGTGATGTTGAGCATCTTTTCATGTGTCTGTTGGCCATCTGGATGTCTTCTTTGGAGAATTGTCTGTTCATGTCTTTTGCCCATTTCTTCACTGGATTCTTTGTTTTTTGGGTGTTGAGTTTGATAAGTTCTTTATAGATTTTGGATACTAACCCTTTATCAGATATGTCATTTGCAAATGTGTTCTCCCATTCTGTAGGCTGTCTTTTAGTTTTGTTGATTGTTTCCTTCACTGTGCAGAAGCTTTTTATCTTGATGAAGCCCCAATAGTTCATTTTTGCTTTTTTTTCCCCTTGTCTCTGGAGATGTGTCTAGTAAAAAGTTGCTCTGACTGAGGTCACAGAGGTTTTTGCCTGTTTTCTCCTCTAAGATTTTTATGGTTTCAGGTCTGACATTCAGGTGTTTCATCCATTTTGAGTTTATTTTTGTGTATGGTGTAAGAAAGTCGTCCGGTTTCATTCTTCCACATGTTGCTGTCCAGTTTTCCCAACACCATTTGTTAAAGAGATTGTTTTATTTTTTTTCCATTGGATATTCTTTCCTGATTTGTCAGAGATGAGTTGGCCATATAGTTGTGGGTCCATTTATGGGTTTTCTATTCTGTTCCATTGACCTGTGTGTCTGTTTTATGCCAGTACCATGCTGTCTGGATGACTACAGCTTTGTAACATAGCTTGAAGTCTGGAACTGTGATGCCTCCAGCTTTATTTTTCTTTTTCAAGATCGTTTTGGCTATTTGGGGTCCTTTGTTGTTCTATACAAATTTTAGGATTGTTTGTTCTAGCTCTGTGAAAAATGCTAGTGGTATTTTGATAGGAATTTCATTAAATGTGTAGATTGCTTTGGGTAATATAGACATTTTAACAATATTTGTTCTTCCAACCCATGACTATGAAATGTTTTTCCATTTCTTTGTGTCATCCTCAGTTTCTTTCATAAGTGTTCTATAGTTTTCAGAGTACAGCCCTTTTACCTCTTTGGTTAGGTTCATTCCTAGGTATCTTATGGTTTCTGGTGCAACTGTAAATGGTATTGATTCCTTGATTTCTTGTTTTGATGCTTCACTATTGATGTATAGAAATGCAACATATTTTTGTATGAGTCTGTTGTCTTGATGGAGTTGCTGAGCGCCCTCTTCAAGTGGAACAATATGGTCTTGTTTGGGAAAGCATTATAAAACTGGGGCAAGGTAGAGATGGTTGAACAAAAAAATCATTGTGATCATATTTCATCTGTACACTTGAGAAAATTGGGACAAAGGAAATACTTTGAAAATATTAAGGAAATACTTCTTTGTTTATGGAACTAACTAACTCTGTCAAAAGTTGTTTTGCTTACCTTTCAGTAGGGGAAACTATGCTTTACAAGGCAAAGCTTGCAGTGAGGGTTGGTGCTTGGCATAGAAACATCTGATTGAAAACTTGTCGTCTCTGGTCAGATGTGGAGAAAGTATCTGAATCTTGGCTTGTTCAGGGAAAGGCCACGCTTCTAGGAGTGTAAGACATCCTTCCCAGCTTGGTCACTGCCTACTTTCTTGGCTCATTTGTCTTTGTCAACCTCCCTGCACCCTACCATCCAATACTCAGTATATTCACCCCTGCTGTAGCCACATTAAATTCTCATCTTTCCCCAAACATGCCTACTTTTTCACACACCAGTGCCTTATCTCAAGTTTTTTTCCTCTGCCTGGATTTTCTTTCTTTTATCCTGTGGGTGAACATTTACTTTCAAAGTTTCATACTCAGTCACCCATAAAGTCTCCTCTCGCCTTCTCTCTATATCCTCAACTCCCCTCCCCCTTTTATCCTCTTCCTCACTATAGTGGAGAGAAATAGAAAACAGAAACTCTTGCAGAAAGCTTATGTATGTGACCAAGATCCTATCAAGTGTCTTTACACACCTGACACATGGTGGTGGTAGAAATGAGTCACAAAGATGGAGACCATATTTGGAGAAATCGTCCTGGCAAGCATGATAGAAGCATTTGGAATAAGGTGGCAGCACTTCTGGTGTGTAGTGTCTGGAATCACAGGTGCCAGTGATAGGGCATGCAGAAGTGGGGAGACCTCTAGAACAATACTATGAAATGGAGGGTAAGGTCTTTTTTTTTTTCTGGATGGATAGCTTCCAACTCTGACCCTCCTGGAAATTGTGTAAGCTGCCTAATATCTTCTAGCAAATCTCTCTGTGCTTTAATTATGGAGGATTCCATGGTCTGCAACTAAAAACTCTTATTAATATTGAACTTTAGCACAGATTCCATATCTTAATCAAGTTTGGGTTACCAATGCCTTGGATGTAGTAATTATTCAATCAATGGATGAATGAGTGGATGAAGAGATGTGTATCAAAGGGAAGTTCTCTAGATTCCAAGATAGGAATCGGAAAACTCTGGATGACAGTAACATGAATTGAGTTTGAAGAGTCAGGGACTGAGTGGTAAGGGCACAAGGGAACCAGAAGGAAACTGAAGGAAAGTAGGTTTCACTCCTGACCAGCAGAGCATGGAGGCAGCTTTCACTTAGAGGAGGGTCATGCTGTGACCTACACACACCATATTGATTCAGTATCTCCAGCAGAAAAAATATCTGGCTAATTTCAAAGGAAATAGCTAAACCTGATGTTTGGTGCTATGCTGACTAAACACGCAGTGGGCTGATAGAATCATATTGAAAGCCTGGGTTGGTGGCACATCAATATACAGTCCCAGAGACCCAGCCAAGTAGAAGGGTGTGAATTGGAGATGAGATTGGGTCTGAGGGGTGCATTTTAGGGCTAGAAGTGCTGAGCAAGTGTGGCGGTGACAGGAGGAAATAAAAGGAAATGTGACATTCGCATTTTGTTGTTTTTTTCCTTTCCAATTTTTGTGTTAAGGAGATTGATAATACTGTTGGACATTGTAGCTAAGGTGTACATAGATGTAGCTAGATGTAGTCACCCTATTCTGTGACAGTAGTCACTTAATGCTCAGCGACACCCATCCTGCAATCCTTGGATGGGCTCGGGACAGGCAGGCCAAACGGTGGATAATGGGGAGTTCTTGAGCACCAGCGGTCAGTAGGATGGTTCAGATTACTTGTAGCCATTAACAACTATTTCTGCCTATCATTCTTCAGCCAGAACTTCAATTTTTTTAAGGACAGTTTTGAGAATAAATTACTCTCACCACAGAAAAGGGTCTAATATTAACAAAAGCTAAGATACATGCGGGGCAGGTGTAAATTTAGTCTCGATCCATTCTTTCCCCCTTATTGTCACAACTTTGGAAGACTCAGGGGCAAGGCACGTTGGCACTCTGGTGCAATAGTTGCAGAAGGGAAGGGGAGAGAGGCTGGTTGGCAGTGGGAGGACTAAGCCGGCTACGGCAGTGATCCCTAGTTCAAGGCACAGTGACTTGAGAAGGGGTTCCTCATCTAGGGAGCACATCAGAATCATCAATGGAACTTTCAGAAAATTCACATAGCCCTGCACCCTCCTTCAGAGATCCAGTAGGTTTGGGTGAGGTCTGGTCATCTGGATTTTGACAAAAACCCTGTGAGTAGTTCTGATGTACTCTCACTAGCTGAGAACCTCTGATTAGACAGAAATCTCAGGCCTGATTCTGATGACCATCCATGTAGGGAGAGATAATATCATGGAGCAAGGTAGATGGAGTGGTCCAGCTGGCCATGCAATTCAGAGGAAGCAGTTACACGATGAGATCAGTCTGCAAGTGGCAGGACTCCCAGGAGCAGGTTAGGACTCTTAAGGAAGGGGGCTGAGCTGTAGTCCCTGCTGGGATTCAGGTGGAGGCCCTTGGATCTGTGGCAGAAAGCCAAAGGATCGGCAGGTAACCTTGAAACTCAAGGCCTCTCAGCTTTTTCTTCATACACAGGATCTGGTTCATTGCAAAGGAGACTAACAACACAGTCACTGTAACTGGGATCCTGCCTCTAGATTTGGGGAGTGGTCAAGAGTTCCAGAGGGAGGCATGGGGAGAAGGCCACCAATATCCACATTAAAGAGGATCTCACAAGGGCTTATAGGTCAGTCCCACCTGGGGAAGAGGAAGGAGGGGAAAATGGGTAAGGGTTAACATGGGTTGTAAATGGCTAGTCCAGGAGGGCTTTGTGACTGCCTCAGCCAGTGTATGCCTCCTCTGTGGGGCCCTACAGACCAGCTCTACAACTTGGGGTTTGAGCCCCGTTATTCATTTAGAGGTCTATTTGTAAACCCTTTAAACTGTGATAAAATTTTGTTCACCGAGGGCTTATCGCTGGAAATTTACAGAAGTCCATCTGTTACAAGGGTTCTGCTGCTTTTGCTACACATCTTTCAGCCTTGTTCCCTTGCTTGCTCGTACTCGTGCATTTCTGCAATCCATTCATTTCCCCTGGAGACTGCACCTTCTCTACAACATACAACTTCCCTGATTTCGGTCATCTTCTCCAGGCCCACAGGTGCTCTCATTGTCTCAGCTCCTGCCAATTGCCTGTGCACTCTCCCCTGCTCATGCTGATAGCTTCTACCACGTTTGCACACTATCCACATTTCTGCCGCTCCGTGGTGCATTCCTTGCTCCTGACTCTCTCCTCCACGGGAGGGACTATTTACTTCACTGCAGAAATCCCATCATTTGGGAGAGGAATGAACTGGCTTCTTGGCATAGAGCTGCTAAAAAAGACTCACTTCCTACTCTTTGGGTTGAAAAATACATGTTTATTTCCCAGTATCGCAATTTCTGGTCCTTGATTACAGAGGGTTGCCAGATTTTAGCAAATAAAAATGCAGGAGACCCAGTTAAATCTGAATATTTGGGACATGCTTACGTTGAAAAATTATTTGCTGTATATCTAAAATGGAAATATAACTGAGTATCCTGTTTTACCTAGCAACCCTATAACTGCAGCAAAGTAACTGAGCTTTAAGTTAGCCAAAAAAACCCCAAAAAACCAAAAAAAACCCAGAATATTGAGTTATACACACACACACACACACACACACACACGCGCACACATGCACACACTCCTAATGAGTCTGGCGGTACTAGGGCAAAAGACAACTATTTGTTATTCAACAAGCATTTCCCTCTTTCTTTTAGTAATAGAACTTCCAAATTGATTTTGAGCAAAATTTTGGGAAAAATGAAAAAGGGGTCTATATAGGCCCCTTATATAACTAGAAGTTGCCAGAGGGATATGAGTGCCCGTGATGTGTGCAATTTTAGGGTCATGACTTTTCTTTCTCACTGACTAGAATGCAAATGTGGTGGCAGGAGCTGGGGCATCCACATTAGGAGGTGAGATAGAGGGGTGCCTGGCTGGCTCAGTGGGAGGAGCCTGCGACTCTTGATCTCAGGATCATGAGTTCAAACCCCACCCCACGTCATGTTGGGTGTTGAGATTACTTAAATAAATAAATATTTAAAAAATAAAAAGGATATGAGACAGAAGCTATGTGTTGGTGTTGAGTATGAGAGAGCAACAAAGTAGGAGGATCCCCAACATCACATCAATTCCAGCTTCTTACACTCAGACTATGATGTAAGAGAGACACAATCTTCTATCTTTTTAAAACCACTGTCATTTTGGGAATGGGAGAACAGTGTAACTGGCATTCTAACTAGCACACGTTGTCATTATTAATTCTCTAGAAAACACATTTCATAATTCCAGGAGACCAGATTTGAAGAGCGTTCTGTAAGATAGCCATGTTTTCATTCACCACGGATTCTCCCTCCTGCTTCTTTCAGTGCAGCTATCAACGCAAGACATGGGACAAGGATAAGGCAGGAAAGTGGCTCTGTCAGTGATTTTTCAATGTGAATGAGACTGACCTGAGGAGCTTGTTAAAATTCAAACTCCTTGGCTCCACTCTGTGCAATGCCAGACTTTGAGAAGTCTGGCATGAGCCAGGAAATCAGCATTTTTAAAGTATCCTGAGACATTCTGATGCACGTAGCCTTTGGGCCACACTTTGAGAACCACTTTTCTATGAGGGGAGCCCTCCACAATGCCAGACTCCTGGGAAATCCTCAGTGAATTAACTCAGGGAGCTTCTTAATTGCCACAGAGACGCTGTTGATGGTAGTGTTTAGCAATCTAGAAATAGAGCCTTGGAAATGAATACTTGGAAATATTTGATGGGACACTCAGTGAGATGCAGACATTTAGAAAGTTATGAAGCTTTACTCTGGATGGCCTGTAAATTCCACATACATGCACTAATTAGGTAACAAGACATAATTCAACTATTTAGAGAGATGATTGAAAAATAAATATTTTAAGGGGCAAAGAGGGCAAAATTTAAGCACTCTACTCTTCATGCTCATTTCTTGAGTTTACAATGTTGATGGGAAAGCCAGGGTAATTGCCAGCAGTAATAATGCTTGATAATCACATATTTGCCTGTGTTTACATTGGACATGAAGTCAGGGAACTCACTTCATAAGTGAGCCCTCATGGACGTCCTCCCACAGACAGGCCTTGGAGAATGTAGTTCATATCACAACCAAGCAACAGACGAAGTTGATCATGACAGGAACCACAGGAGGACAACAATTAGGGATAAACCTTCAGCCCAGGGGAGTGAGACAGGGAATAGAAAGAAGCTAAAAGTGACAACCCACCAGATAAATAGATATTTTCTAAAGCATCTGTGTTTGTGCAAGGTTTCTGTGCTAGGTACTGTGTGTGTGTGTTGCAGGGAAGGGGAGAGGGGACAGAGACTCAGGGTCTTACAATGCTCCCCTAGAGAAGTGTGACACATTTGGAGGAAAATTGCCACTATAGGCAGTGTGAGATTAGTGCCAAATCAGACCTCTAAGAGCTCCGGGGATGGAGAAATTGGGGAGAGTGGGGACAGCCAGGAGAAGCTTCTTTAAGTGGGCTCTGCAAAGATGTCAGTCAATGAATATGGACGTTCTTGGCGTTGGAGATGCAGGGGTGACCAAGAAATACTTCCTCTCCTCCAGGGTCTCCCATTCTGGTGGAGGGAAGTAGATCATAAATGATTTTAGAATACTATGTCATCCGGCAGAAATATTGCATTTATTAATCAATATTTATTATTAATAGTATATAATTGATAAATAACTTAGATATTCTTGGATACCAATTAGAGCTGTGAGGAAGCTCTAATGCCCTCCCTGGGTGTGGGCAGGGTGGTGGTGCACCGTGGTCAGGGACGGCCTCCCTGAGGAGAGGATGCCTGGCTCCTGGCCTGAAGAAGAAGCCGGCAGCAGCGTGTGGAGTGGGAAGAGCAGGGTGGCCAGCCCTGGGGGAGTGGGGGCGGGGTGACAGCTTGGAGAAGGCCAGCCTGGCTGCATCAGGGCAAGGGAGGGGAGCGTGGTGGACACGGGCCTGGTGAACAGGGCTTTGAGGCCACGGATGGGGGAGGTGTTATCGTAAGGATGAATTATATGGTTGAGAGTCTTGGGAGAGGAGCGACAATATTTGTGTTTTCAAAAACCCACTCTGGTGGCCGCGTGGGTGGAGACAGCGCGCAGGATCCTGGCAGCCGAGGCGGGGGGGGGGGGGGGGGGGGGGGGGCGGTGGGACCAGGTGGGCGGGGTGGCCACCGGGGAGCCGTCAGCAGCCGATCCCACTGATGTCGTCAGCAGCCCATCCCGCTGATGTCTGGGGGGGGACAGTGGTCAGCCCAGCAGGCGGCGGCGCAGGTGGCCAAGCCGGGACGAAATGAAGATTTGTCCGGCTCCACAGTCAGGTTACTAACCAGGGTGCGCAACACAAGGTCTCCATGCCGGTCGGTCTGTTCAGACGTGGGCTGCTGTTCTCTCAACACTTTCTTCCCGAGCCAATGCGTCCTTCTCCTTGCTCCTCTCACCACGCTCACAGCTGCCCACCAGTGAAAAATAATTTTTAAAGATTTTTTAATTTAAGTAATCTCTACATCCTATGGGGGGTGCCAACTCACCAGATGTAGTCTCATGCTCTTCCTACTGAGCCAGCCAGGCACCCCTAGAAAAAAGGTTTTTTAATATTTATTTTTTAGGGGGGGTGAGTCAGGGAAGGGGCAGAGGGAGAGAGAGAGAGAGAGAGAGAGAGAGAGAGAGAGAGAGAAAGAATCTTAAGCAGTCTCCATGCTCAGTACAGAGCACAATGTAAGGGCTGGAGCCCATGACCCTGGGGCCATGACCTTAGCCGAAATCAAGAGTCAGCTGCTCAACTGGCTAAGCCAGCCAGGTGCCCCTAAATAAATATGTTTTAAAGCGACTGGAATCTTCCATCTTCAATCCAACCATTAAAGAGAGAGAGAGAGAAAGAGAGAGAGAGAAAGAGAGAGAGAGAGAGAGAGAGAGAAAAGAAAAGGAGGTATTTAACCATGGAACCAGTCTAGCCTCCAGGTAGGGGGCAGCGTTGCCATACGCACCCACTGAGTTTCACACACAGTGGCTCACTAATCCTCACAGGACTAGGGGGGACTCTTCATTTTGGAGGGATTTTGAGTGACTTGCCCAATGTCACACAGCTAATGAGTAGCAATTATTAAGTCCCACCTTAAAAACTCGTGTTTTGTGGCGTTCTCTCAGTAATCCATGCTACTATGAGCCCTTTCTCAAGATGTCCCCTTTCTTTTCATGTTGCCTATCACGCTGGCTGCAAAACCTAACTCTTCTGAGTCATGCCCCAGGGACACATGTCTGTCCCTCCTGTCCCTCCAGCCTGAATATGGCTCCTGATGTCTTCCCATCTCTTGCATGCTCTGGTCTTTGGCTCCTTTGACACGTTCAAGGACAAACCCATGGGTTCCACACCTTGGTCCTGTGAGAACAGGTCTATAGTCCGGGTTTGTTGGTACCGCTACATTCAGAATGGCCCCCAAATGAGTTGTAGAAAATAACAGCCATGTTATTATGCTTGTGGGTTCTGTGAGTCAAGAATTTGGATAAGGCACAGGGGGAAGATTTGTCTTTACTCCACAGGTGTCTGGGGCCTCGGTGAGGAAGACTTGAACAGTTGGAGGCTGAAATGATCTGGCATCTGGGCTACCCTCAGTTGACACTGTTGACCAGAGTGGCATATTCGTGTCCACTCCATGTGGCTTGGGCTTCCTCACAGTGTGGCCTCAGGTTAGTCAGACTTCTCACATGCAGACTCAAGGGTCCAAAAGCAAATGTTCCAGGGAGCAAGATGCAGGCTACTTGGTATATCGTGACCTAGACTCAGACACAGTGTCACTCTTGGCATACTCCGTTATTTGAAACAGTCTCAAGTTTGCCCAGGTTCACATGGAAGTGACATAGACTCCACATTTCACTAGAAGGACTATTTTTTTTTTTTTTCAACGTTTATTTATTTTTGGGACAGAGAGAGACAGAGCATGAACGGGGGAGGGACAGAGAGAGAGGGAGACACAGAATCGGAAACAGGCTCCAGGCTCTGAGCCATCAGCCCAGAGCCTGACGCGGGGCTCGAACTCACGGACCGTGAGATCGTGACCTGGCTGAAGTCGGACGCTTAACCGACTGCACCACCCAGGCGCCCCTAGAAGGACTATTAAAGAATTTGTGGACACATTTTAAAATCGACATGCAAATAACAACAAAAAACTTTAAAAAAAAACCATAATTTTTAACTCCTCAAAAAAGTTTCCAAAGCCTAGAACAGCAGTTTCTAACCTTGTCCACACAAAGAACTTGCCTACTGAAAGCAAAACAGAAATCCCTCAAAGAAAATATGCATTGTCTTTGTAAGAATAGTGCACGCTTATAGCAAACATTAATATAGCTAAACACAAAGAATTCAGCATAGTATAATTCATTTAAAATATTTTTGGAATCTCACTGCCTAGAGATAACCACAGGTAACTTTTGAAGAATATCCTTTCAGATATGTCTCTATGCATATACACATGTAAACACGTGAATAATTTTATATAAATAGGATTATACTACTGAGCTCTTTTGAAATGTATTCTCTTCTTTCCACTCAATAATATTCTAATTTGTATGTTACAACAGAAAATGTTGATTTCTTATCCTGCAGCTATTGGCCTTTTCTTTCTTCCTAACAGAGTCTCTGTTTTAATTCAGGCTTCTACCCTTCTTTCAGTGGCAATTTGTTTCCGGGAAGGCAGACTCTATCTCCAGTCCCCAGGGTAAAAGATGATTGGGCTTAACTAAAATAGCAGTCCATTCCTCTGGCCAGTGACTGGAATAATGATGGAATGTGACGTAATACTGGCAAAAGTGAGGCCGAGACTGATGGGGGAGTTGGGGGAGTGGGTTTCTTTGGTGATTAAAAAGAGATACTCTGGAATGGCCCTTCTACCATATATTGTCGTTCGTATGCATGATGGCTAAAACTACAGCAGCTTCAGATGTGGTTTTGGCTTTGATGATACATTAATGGTCGTTTAATTTAAATGGGTTGAGTTGCACTTTTCCATTACTGATAGCCAAAAGTGTTCTGATGTATGTCTGCAATAAAATTCTACAAAATTACTTTGAATGGCTGCCTATTCTATTGTATGGGTGTACCAGAACCACCTCTGTGAAATTCCCAATTGTTTGATATTGAGACTATTTTCTAAATTTCTTTTCCTTCCTTCCTTCCCTTTTTTTTTTTTTTTACCATGGTAAACAACACTGGTGAATATCAATACTTTGATTAATTCAATTTTCAGGGACCTTCCATCCTTTAACAATCAGCCTCTCACCTACATGATTGGTCTCACTGAGGCACAGATTCTTAAATCTGTGCTGTCAAAGATGAAAGCTTGCAGCCTCCAGTGATCCCCATTTTTTCTTTCTCCAGTGAAATACACAGACTTTAGAACGAGACTGAAATGGTTAGAATCCCTGTGCCATTTAGCTGGACAACCACATGAGCTCCAGTTTCTATGCTCTGTAAAATGAGAATAGAAATACCAGCTTTCAGGGTTATTGTCAGGATTAAACGGGATGGTATATATTAAGCATCTAGTATGGAGCCTGACTGATAAGTGCTGTAAGGGTCATTATTTTTACATTTTATTATCTACCCCCTGGAGGAATGTGTGTGAAAGAACAGGAATAAGGGCCATTACTATTGAAATGTGGCAGTGAGGTGCTGTTTGCTTTCTTTACAGAAGGGCCGGGACTTTCCACCATTAATTTTTTTTTTTCATTTTTAAATCATTCTAGATTATCAGAAGAGTCTCAAAGATAGCATGGTGAGTTCCCATGTACCGTTCACCCAGCTTCCCCTAATGTTACCATCTTACATAACCATGTCACATGTATCAAAACTGACAAATGACTCTCAGTAATACCATTAACTAAACTACAGACTTTATTGGATTTAACTAGTTTTTCCACTAACGTGGTTTTTCTGTTCCAGGATGCCATCCAGGAAACCATGTGGCACTGGGTCCTGCTGGTCTTTAGTGGACTTGGAGCCACTCTCTTGGAGGGCTTGCGCTGAACACATTTCTGCTGGAAAAATATCCAGAGCTAGCGTTTATTGGGTGCTTATGGCTTGCCACCCTCACAACACTATGGGGTAGTATTCCTGTCCTCATTTTACAGACTCAGAGAAGTTGAGAGGCTCAATCAAGGTCACTCAGAGGCAGCGTTGGGATCAAACCAGGCAGCTTGGTTCATGTTTAGCTGCCTTTCCAGGGGATGTACTCCCCTGTTCCTTGCCACAGAGCCAGTCCTCCTGTGGGCAGAGCCAACTCTGTCCAAGACCTGGCCCTTTCTGCCCGCACCTCCTCACTGAGATGTCTCCTGGCCGCCTGTGCATAGGGCCCCTCCGTGCCCCTTTCTTGTACTCTTTCCCTAGCAGCACTGGCTCCAGAGAAGTTGCTGCTTGTCAATTCCGTCACCGAGCGCTGGGCCACAATGCAAAGGCGCCTCCTGGTGTTTGCATTTGAATAGGGACTGAGCCTGAAATCACACAATGAGGCCCGTGGTGAGAGTGGGGGTGAATTTGGTCAGAGAACCTCCCGGCAGCCCCTTCTAGGCCACCCCGAAGGCATGAAGGCAGCTCTCTTCTCCACTGATGCAGCAGGCTTAGATCTCCACTTGAAATATCACAGACAGTGCCTTCTCTCTCATTCTGCAGGGACTTCCCCTGCTTCTGGGGACAAGAAAGTGACACCCCTTTTAGCCAGGGCCCCGTGGGCAGTCTGGGATCTCCCTGGGGTCTCCCAGATTTCTCACCCAGGAGGGCTGTTCACTGAGAGGTCAGCAGGCAGCCAGCGCTACAGCCTGCTCTCTGAGCTTCAGCTCCGTCACCACCGCCACCCTTTGTGGGCTTCTCATGACAGCTTCCACGTCACGGGCACCTACTGTGTGCCAGACATCACTTCACACTTCACACCACTGCAGCCCAGAGCTCCTCGTTCATCACTTTTTCAATAAGGAACTGGAGGCTTTGCCTACCCAGCTGGGAAATGACAAGAGTGTGGGCTCAAACCTCCACCTGGCTAGTTCCACAGTCCACAGTCCTTCCACTACATCGAATGCTTACGTGATGATTATTCTGGAAACGGGGTCACTGCCAAAACTAACCTCGGGTTCCTGGTGCTGGGAGGGCCCTGCACTGTCCCAGGCCAGGCGGTGTGTGGATCCTGGGCGCTGGAGGACCAGGCTGGTGACAAAGCCCCTTTCTAAGGCACCCACCTGAAGGAGGAAGAAGGGATCTTTGCCTGGCAAGCAGGAGGGCTGTGGCAAGGGCCTGCATCCTGTCAGGGAGCGGGCATTTCCTCATTCAGGTGACACAGCTTAATGAATGGGGATAGTGAACTGCGTCTCTGTTTATATGGCAAACTTGACCTAGCAGGAGTGTTACCGGGGCCTCGCAGTTTTAATCCTTTTGTTTACATTAAGAGGGTTCGGTGAAACCGACATTGTCTTAATGCTGGAACCACATTTCAGCTGTAGGTCTGCCCTCGGTCCTGATACAGAAGCCAGCTCTGGGAACTAATCATAACATTCAGAGCTGCAACATGGGGTGACTCATTTCAGAGTCACCGACAAGCCGTCTGCACCCCCTCTTGGTCATGAGTGGCTGTGGGTCGCTGGACCGGCTTTGGAAGTCTTCAGGAAGAGGACGGGTAAGAAGAGGTAACCTGTGCTGAGTCTGCACACTACGCAGCAAGCACTTCACATGTATTAACTTGGTTAATCCTCCCAACAACAGGGAGGTGGGCAGAATGATTATTGCCACTTTATAGAGGAAGAACTGAGGCACGCAGAGCCCGGATACTGTTTAAGGTCACACAGCCATTAAGGGACAGAGCTTGGGAGTTGAACCCAGGCAGTCTGACTAGAATTGGTGCATGAGGTCTGGAGGGCCAAAGACCAAAGTGTTCATGTTGGCTGTCGGCAGGTGATTTTCTTTAACTTTTTAATTTGCCTTTCTTAATTTTCTACAATAAATGTTTTGGGGGGAAAGGCAAAAACAATAGAAGGATTTCTCTAGAAAAAAATGAAGGTCGTTAGCTAGTGCATATTGCACAGGGCTCTGTCCCGAGGGTGTTCGCAGAAAACCAGATTGGAGAGATCACCGTGGCTCCGATGGACAGATGGCAGACAAATCATCGACAGAAAATGAGGGGTTTGCTTATATACTCATTCGGGTGTTGATTCAATCATTCATTCATTCCTCCAAAAAAGTATGGAGGCCCTGCTCTGTGTAGGCACTGTGCTAGATGCTGGGGAAACAACTATGCCCAAGATAAGGTCACTGCCCTCTGGAGGATCTTAGTCACAGAACGGGGGAGCCTGGGGACAGGTTGTGCTGTCAGTTAAGCACCAGGTAATGTGTTAAGGGGAATAAGAGTTCACAAGTCTGTCTCCTCCACCAGATTTTGTGCCCTTGAGGGCAGAGAGACTGGTACACATACCTGCTATATATTGCAACCGTTGATTCATTTATGCATTTTCACTTTACCAGATGGTGGTTGAACATACAGGGTATACGGCAAACAAACAGCCCAAGTGGTCATTTCTCCAGGTTGAAGGAGGCAGAGAAGAGGGTGGTTGGAAAAAATCTCCATAAAGACTTGAGCAGAGGCTTAAGAGTTGAGAACGTTTTCAGCAGGTGTGGAAGGTAGGAGAAACTGCTTCCAGGTAGAAGGAATAGCATAGGAAAAATAACAGCTATGTGAAACCTGCCTAGAAATTTGGGGGTAGTTCCCTACGGCTGGAGCAGGGGGTGCGTGGATGGAGTGCAGAGTCAGGAAAGAATGGACCAGGAGAAGCCATCAGAGCCCAGATCCTGGTGGCCTTTGTCAGCCTTGGGACTGGCACTTAAATGTGGTTAAGCTACAAGGAGAGACAATCAAAGGATGGAGTGAGGCTGTATGTGTAGACAGGGCTTAGGGCATAGGAAAACATTCTCCTGCTCCTTCGTCTGTTTCATGAGCCCTTCCTTTCCCTTTGGTGAAGGAATAAAAGGGTAGGAAACTAACAACCTTCAGCACCTACTGTCTGCCAGGCCCTGTGGTGAGTGCTTTGCAAGCCTTTAATTCCTACTCTGGCACGTATCGGTAGTCCCCTTTTCCAGGTGAGGAAACGGAGGCTCAGAGCAGTTAAGTGGCAGAGGTGAGATTTGCAGTGAAGCGCATCCAGTTCCGAAAGTATTTCTCTTGACACTGGAGCCAGACAGAACAACTTAAAGGGGAATTAAGCTTTTGTCCTTGCAAAGCGTTTCGTGTACCTAGGCTCATTGGATTCTCACCATGACATTGAGTGGTAAATTGGGCAAGTATCATCATTCTCGTTTTCAGGAGGAAAACTGAGTCACAGAGAGGTTCACTGACTACGTGACAGTGATTTGAGAGTTTCAGGATTAGAGACGTCCAAAGTACAAAACAGACACCCGTCTGAAAACCACACAGGGAAACAAAAATAACCCCGAGACGGTTTCTCAGTGCAAAGGGGCAGTTGTGAACATGCCACAGGCTCACATGAGAAGCTTCGCGTGTGGAGGTTTGCAGCTGGAATAGCCGGAGGGGCCAGTCCAAGTGGCTGAGCTAATCCCTTCCTCTGCCTTCTGCCTGCTTCCTCTGTCACTTTCGGGGCCCCTCCTGAGGGGCCATCTGCAGATTCTCCACGGAATCCCTCATTTAGCTCTCGAGACCCAGCACAAGCCTGGGTGCAGAATGTTGGTGCAATTTTGACAAGATGCTCACAGAGGTTCAGTGACTAGTTTTAATTAGGCCATCTTTGTTTACGTTTGATGTTTATCAGCTAATTGGCATGGCAAGGTGTGAGTCACACAGCTTTCCCCTGGCATGGAATCAGTTTGTCAGAGAAAAAAACCAGGAGAACAAATGATCCCAATTATGAGAGAACCCACCGGGCTAATTATCATTCCACTAAGGACAGAACCTACCCCCTCCTGCTGCTGCTGCGGAGGCACCAAGTGCCCTGGGATCCCCTCATCCTTCCCCTAGTTCCAGAAATCCAGAAATCTGGGATCCAGGCTCCTAGCTGGCTACCCGGAGATTTATTTTCTTGAATTCAGAACCCAGCTGTCCCCTCAGCTCAGACACATCAGGGCAACATTCCCCCTTTAGTCCGAGATATTTCTCCCCTGCAGCCCAGTCCACGAATAACAATGACTTTTCTGTCTGTGTAGTACTTTTTCTGCGTGTGCTGGGCACTACTGGAAGCACTTCATAATTCTTTTTCCCAGCAATGTGGTCATGATTCTCTCCATTTTACAGAAGAAGAGACTGAGGCAGGCAGAGATTAAATAACTTGTCCAAGGGCAAGCAACAGAACTGGGATTTGAGCCCATGTGAACTGTCACCATAGCACCTGCTCTTGACCGTCAGTGACTCTTGAGGGGTCAGAGAGCCCCCAAATCAATCAATCAGAATTCTTCAGGCGGATTTCTGTGGCCAATTGACTTCTAGAATAATGTTGTCTAGACCTTTTTGCGATGATACAAGTGTTCTGTGCTTTCCAACACAGCAGCCCGTAGCCACTAGCCACATGTAGTTATTGAGCAAGTGAAATGTGGCTAGTGGGACTGAGGAACTGAATTTTAAATCT
The DNA here is from genome assembly GCF_024362965.1 of Panthera pardus. Taxonomy (NCBI): domain Eukaryota; kingdom Metazoa; phylum Chordata; class Mammalia; order Carnivora; family Felidae; genus Panthera; species Panthera pardus. The sequence goes on along the minus strand of NW_026526677.1, from coordinate 29,345,768 downwards.
TATTTCATTTTAGTTGAAAGAGCCACGTGTGGCTTGTGGCCACCAAGTCCGGACAGCACAATTCTAGCTGGTCAGCACTCATTTCTCCAATACAGCAGCTCCCTGATCAACCCTGTCATTGTGCCCCCACCCCCACTCCCCTGCAGCTTCCCGGCCTCCCGGTGGGCTCTCTCAGTAAAGACAAGGATGCAGGTCTTTCCATTTTCTGCATTCTGTGCCCCTGATTTGTAAGCCCCCTCCCCCCCATCCCCAGAGGAGCTCGTGTGGAGGAATGCGGTTCCGCTGCCCTTGAGTTGAATGATGATCATGGACCTTTGGAATGTCCACAAAGCCCCGCACCCTCGGCCTCCCCGGTCTCCCTCCTTCACCGGGGTAACAGATGGCCCCAGCTTTCACCAGCCGGGCCTGAGCACATTGTCACTCCCAGCTGAAAGTGAAATATTCAGTGGCATTTAAATTAAATAGACTCTAATGCTTCAGTAATATTAATTACGTTTTCATTCATCCCTGGCCTAATAAATCAATGCGTAAAGAGGGGATGCTCGGGAGGCTGGCAGCCGAGTGGGGCCACTGAGCCTTTGTGTGAGCCCGCACACAATGCCCCCATTCTTACCGGGCTGCGCTTGCCCCTGCAAACATCTGTGCTCAGCCCCTCTTGAGGAGGAGCCAAAGTGGTAACATTTACACTCTGCTCGTCCAATTTGTCCCTACACCAGGGCCCAAGTCAACGGGAAATGTGAAGGCCACACTGAAAATAACAGGCAGGACTGGGATGTGTGTGTGTTTGGAGATGGGTGGTTTGCAAAATTTCTGGGGCAGAGGGCTAGGGGACTAGTGGAGAGAGGAAATGGTGTTGAGACTTCCCTGGGGGACTGTATTAGATCAGCTGTAACCATGGAGGAGGGAGGGCAGAAGGGAAGGAAGGAAGGAGGGAAGGAAGGAAGGAGAGAGAGAGAGAGGGAGGGAAGGAAGGAAGAAAGGATGAGAGGGAGGGGAAAATAATAACAGCTGCTACGGAATGAGTGCTTACTCTGTACCAGGAACTGTGCTAAGCACTTTTGTGCACATTCTCTAATGTATTCCTCACAATGATGTGAAATAGCTACTATTGTTGGCCCATTTTACAGATGAGGAATTCATTTGTGGTTCCAAGAGATTAAGCAACTTGCTGTGGTGCCAGCCCACGTCTTTCTGACTCCAAAGCCCACAGTCTTCACCTCTAAGATCTACTTCTACCAGAAGACAATACAGAAGAAGGGAAGGAGTCTCTAAGGGTGTGGTTTAAGTGGGGGACAAGGGGCCAACTTTTGAGAAGTTTGCAACATTCCCTTCATTTCTGAGGATTTTGCCTTTGGGGAGGTCTGTCCCTGTGCAGTGCCTCCACCCCACTCTGGGGCTATACATATGTAAAAGAAGCCAATAAAACAGTCCAGAGAGAGCCGGCCCTCCTAAATCTTCAGGGGACAAAACCTCCCACTTGTGATGCTTCAAAGCTGCCCAGAGCTACCAGTTTACCCCCAGAAGTCCTGACTCAATGCCTCTGATTGGAAAATAAATAGCCTTGCACATAAAAACCGCAGGCCAATTGTGAGCCCAGGAATGGGAAAGTGCTTTGCTCAGACCACTGGGGCCAACCTCAGAGCCCGACTTTACCCAGGCGGCCTCTCCTCAAGGAGATGGAGAGCCAGGGAGACAAGCCTGGGTGAAAATGGGAGTTTAAAAATGGCTCCTTAGAAAGATTTTATTTTAAAAATTAGGATAATTGACACATAACATTATATTCGTTTTAGGTTTACAGCATAATGATTTAATATATGTGTATATGGTAAAATGATAGAATTTTTTAAAGCCAGATTGAAAAAATAATACATGTTAAATTCTACAAAAATTGCATATTTCTTGTAGAAAAATCAGAAAATACATATAAACAGAAGGAGTGGAAAACATCAGCTGAGTTTTTGAGCCCAAAGCTCACATTTGGTGCTTTTCATTCTAGAGAGCTTTCTCTACCAATACTGAGCAAAAATTGGACCATAAGATGCAAACCACATTGTAACTTGCTTTTTTCCCTTCCATCAATATGGCACAAAACTTTTCTATGGCACGACATACATAGGTCCACTATTGTATTTTGAATGACTAGTTTTGCAACATATGGATGAAACGCAGTTTATTTAATCAATCCTCAAATGTGGAATGTTTGGTTTTCTTTTCTATTTTTTTCCCTTTCACAAACAATGCTATAATGAATTTCCTTGAGGCTAAGTTGGGTGCACAGACATTCCCAGGAAGTATCTTAGAATAAATTGCTCAAATAGAAATTACTAAGTCAAAGTAGATATACATGCATACATTGAGGGCAGAAATCCTGAGTGTCTAAACAAATGGTTTGTAGATCAAGTCCCAACCCCAGACCCAATTTCTACCCAGTGTAAATATTCTCACCCTCCATCATTTAAGCCTGATACTTTAAGGCAGGTTTGACTGTGCAAATCCAAGCTTTGGACCCTTCTGGTCATCTCGGTGATGATGGCTCAGCCCCTGCAGCTCAGGAAGCAGCTGAGCAGAGTGCCCCAGACTAGGGTCCTTGGAGTCAACTAGATTCAGCACCGGTTTCACTTCCAACTGGCTGTGTGCCTTAAGGGGAATCACCCAACCACTCTGAATTTCAGGTTCCTCATCTTCAAATTAGTGGGCGGTGCTTTTATCGATCTTATTTCTGTGAAGCGTAAACGTATATAAAACACGTAGTACAGTGCCTGATACAGTAAGTGTTCATCAGACATCTGTAACTATACTGTTATCATATTGACATATTAATGTGCTATTCAACCAACATCTTAGTTATTCAAGTTCTTGGATTTTTCTTGGAGGCAGCCAGACAGACCATGAATTGCACCCTATTTAAATCTGCCTGCATTACCTAGAAGGTGACTTAGTTCAGTCTAATATCAGTTGAGGCCTTACCATAAGCTGAACACCGTATTACACTGTCTGGAGGGAAAACTGATGAATGTGCTTCTGGGAGCTCATCGGCTAGTGGGAAGGCCAGAAGCATACATCAGTAACTCAGATCTAAGGCAGCATGTTGCCAATGACATAATGAGAGGTGCAAATAATGTGTGTGGATGAGGCATCTCAAGGGGCATCTTATAGGAGGAGGGATTGGAGGTGGAGCTCGAAATCACACACTAAGATGGGATCAGACTTTAGGTCTGTATGATTAAACAATTCATGTTTATTTGCTCAATACTAGTAAGCAAAGAAAGGTCAAAGCTACTCTAAAGTAGACTAAGGCTGCCCAGTAGAATTTGCTACAGTGACAGAAATGTTCTGTATCTGATCTGTGCAATATGGTGGCCACTAGCCACATGTGGCTACTGAGCACTTGAAACGTGGCCAGGGTGGGTGAGGGACTGAATCTTAAATTTTATTTAAATGTGCCTAGTGGCTACACTGTCCTGGTGGTTGGACAGCATAGGTCTACATTGAGGGAACTGATTAAAAGAGAAGGGGTAGTGTTGAAGATCAAAGTTATCAATGACTAGGAAAGAGAGGTTTTTAGAAAATAAAAGTGAAAAGGAAAGCAGATCCTAATTCGAGAGGAACTGCTAATAGTAATTTAAAAATAGTTTTCATGGAGACCCAATATTTTTCTCCCCCTGGAGGAATGCATCCATTTGGTTGATGTGCTCCGACCATGTCATCTTTGTGGCTCTTTGTCAAACAGCTTGGGGCCAAGCCAAAGCCCATGGGGAGGGCTCCCTTTGGCAAATGCATCCCCCCTTCTTCTCTGTTTTGTATTTGGCATTAAACCGAGTAACTGTCTCATGCTGAAACCACCACACGTATCTAATTCCCATTTTGTTCTCTGTCAGACTCAGGCAGAGAGCTGATAGAATAGCTGACACTTTCAGGTCAGAGAAAACTTCCTATCTGTAGTTCTTAATGGCTGGAGCTGTGCAAAGACACACCAGGCAAACTCAGGGGGAGGTGAGTCTCCCATCAGGAGAAGAGTTCAAGCATGGGCTGAACAATCAGGGGTACATTGTATCCAGGTTGTGAATGTCAGATGAAAGCGAAGAGGTAGTTGGAATAAAAGGCCCTTTATGTTATTTCTAACCCCCAAAGTCACACTCTTTGTAAAGGAGACACTGTAGGGCTGTAAAAATCCTCATCTATCCATATACCATAATCAAGATAGACTGGGACCTCACTGAGGTCAGAGTTGTGCCCCTCTATTATTGGGCCAGGCATGGTACGTGGCACATGGAAATTCAATAAATCGTGATTATTGCTGCTGAGAGATTATTCAGATGTTGATGTCTTGACCTAAGTATAAAATGTCAATCTTCACTTGATAAGAGTAAATGCACTAATGCAAATTCAGTGCCAATTTGGGTTAATGTCTAAGGACCAAACAACCATCCTATGTAACTGTATTAAGTACCCCATGTATGCCTCACCCTGTTAGGTAAAAGAGAGGGAGAGGACTCACAGGTTCAGTGTCTACTCTGGGCTGGTACCATGGTAGGTGCACACACTTTATAGTATAATATCTACAAGCTTGGAACAGGGATTAATATCCCCATTTTATAGATAAAGAAGCTAAGGCTTGACAAGGAAGTAAGCCAAAATCACATAGATAGTAAGTGGCTGAGGCAACAGTCAACAGCCTTTAGTCCTAGCCCTATACTGGTTAATAGGGCAGGTGGATTAAAATTTATATAGGTAGGTTCACTGTTGGTAAGGACAGGAGTGTTATGGACATCTCAACACTGGTGAAGTAGAGAAATGTCTTCTCCCTCTTTGTCAGAGAAATCGTCATGTCCTAGTGGGTCGTGATGATTTAGGACCATTGTAGGTAACCTCACCTTCTCAGCTCGCCCCCTCTCGCTCTAATTTTTAAAAGTTCATGGCTGACAATGGAAGCTCATAAGATTCGGGTCTTTAAACTTCTAAAGAATTCCTTCAAATGCATGATGCTTTTTTTTTTCCCAGTTCCCTTCCATCGACCAATTTGCAAAGCCCACTTAAGATGTATGAACCAACACTCTGTTGCAAGGGGCAAGAACCCGATACAAAGTAGTTTAGTTATAAAAGTGGCTCATGATCTTGAAACGACAAGACTCCGGACATGACTGATGCAGGTGCTGACACGATGGTATTAGAAATGTGTCTCAGGTACCTTTTGGCTCTTCTTTCTTCTGCTTTGGCTCCATTATCAGAAATAGACACCAGATCTATGTCTTACTTGCTTAGTGTCTTCAGCAGAGACAGTGCAACTCCCCCCCCCCCCCCCCCGCCCCAGTAGTTCTGGCATTGAAAGAAATGTAGTGCAATAAATGATGTGGGAACTGCGAGCTGCCTCAAACTACAGTTCTGTGCTGGGTCTGACAGATGTCAAGTAGTGATGTGTTTCCCTTGAAATTTGAAAATATCCCGAGGCAACCCTGAGGGGGTCCCTCTGGCACCCCAAGGAGCCTCGTTGCTCAGTTTGGGATAGAAGGCTGTTGGGTTGCCCTCTTCCCTTGCCTGACCTGCTGCTTTTCTCCTTTTTCTAATTCCTGGTTTCAGCTCTTCCTGTTACAGGGTAGTGTTTTGAATCCCATTCTTGGTATGTGTTAATGTATCACTTTAATCGGGTTACTTATTCTTCCTAACCCTCAGCCATCTCTTTGATAAAGGGTGACTACAGTATCCATCTTGTAGGGCTGTCCTCAGAACTAAAGAAGATTGTATATTGAATGTGCTGAGCACACTGCCTGCAAGATCATCCATACTCAGAGCTGTAGCTATCGTTTCTCTTACTATTACTGTTATCAGTATTAATACATGGGACAGAGACATCATCCTTTGGCTCATCTGTGAATGACAGAAATCTCAAAATAAGTGGCTTAAGTGAAATAGAATTGTATTTCTCTTTCATGCAAAAGTCCAGGAAGATACTCCTGGGTTGGTATGATGCTACCCGTTGCCAGGGATGTGGACTCTTCTACCTTATTTATCTCCATAGCTCCATTTCCAAGGCACCCTCATGGCCCAACAGGGCTGCTCTAACTTCAGCCAACATGTCTCACTCTAGCCAGAAGAAGGAAAGGGGAGGAGAGATTCATGCTCTCTTTCTTCCCGGAAATCGCATACCCCAGTCCTGCACCAATCGTAATGCCCAGAACTCCAATCACACACTTAGCTGCAAGGAACATGAAGCAATATAATGTTATTCTGGGTGGCCACGGTGCCCAACTAATACAAGTTTTATTCCTATGGTGAAGGGTAAGCTCTGCCCACAGCAGGGCAGCGAGAAACAACCATGGAATCTGGGTTCACTGTGGATGATGCAACTCCGAGAAAACCTTGCTTCTGCTTCAGGGGAAATACTGGGCAATATTTGCCACCTGAGGAACGTAAGACTGACTCCAGAATTTTTGAGAAAGCTGGACATTAAAACTCAAGTCTGAACCTCTCTTTCCTGAGCCAAAGAGCGTAGTTCAGTCTTTCCCCTCCTGCTGCCAGTCTGGGCTGAGGAGAGGCAGAGCACTGGCCCCAGGCAAACTTGGTTTGAGTCCAAATTCCAGAACTCTTGGGGCTGACTGGCAGCCACTCTGTCTGAGCAACCTGGGGGATCCTGAGAAAAGAATGAACATCCGAATCCCAGAACAAAATCAGCAGTGATGATGCTTCTGCCGCCCGGGTCTGGCTGGGAGGCCGCACGGTGGGGAGGATGAGGTCATGGTGACAAATGAGAGAAGGGGGAGAGCTCTAGAATGCAGCAAATGTGCCCATGAGTGAGTGAGAGCCGGGAGCCCAGAGCACAGCCAGCGTCCAGCCCTCCTTCTGCCATCACTCTCTGTGCTTTTGGACTTGAGTCTATCCAGCCAGAAGACAGAGGCACATCTGCCGTCCTCTCTGCTGTGTAAGGTTGCTGTCAGCAGGAGCGAGGTTTAGGAATGTCCAGAAAGTGAATGGAGTTCCCAAAGAAAAGGAGGTCTGGTTGCCAGGGGTTAGGGGGAGGGAAGGATAAAAAGGCAGAGCACAGAAGACTTTTAGGGCAGTGAAAATATTCTGTAGGACACTGTGATGGTCGATACAGGTCAGTATACATTCGTCCAAAACCCAGAGAATGTACTATACCAGGAGCAAACCCTAACCCCTACCCTAACCTCAACTATGAACTCTGGGTGATGATAATGTGTCAGTGTGGTTCACTGATTGTAACAAATGTACCTCACTCGTGGGAGATGCTGATGGGAGGAGAGGCTGCCAGAGCTGTGTTGGGGTGGGGGGAGAGCCTTTTTCTTTAAAGAAAGATAGTGAAAGAAGTTGACCTTGGGAGTCATATTGCCAATTTGGGGCTGAGTAAGGAGTTACTGAGCAGCTATTGAGAAGAGATCAACCATGTGTACTCCTCATCTGGTCCAAAAGCCAGTGATAGGGCTATAAAGACAAGTAATCAGGTACCAGGTAAATAGTAATTATTTATCAAGGCAAATGTAGTAAAAGACATTAAGGAGATCCCAAACATCCATGTAATATAAAATTGCCCACATCTTGGTGTGGAGTGGTCCATTTGATGGGGATGGTAGTTTAATCTGGAACTTGGACGCAGGAAGTAGATGAAAACATGGCTGTCACATTATCTGAGTTTTATTGGTGTGCCTTTAGTCTTTCCATGATCAATGCCTTTAACTTCTGTATTTAGGAGATGCAGTTTTTAGTTTTTTTAATTTTTCTAACATTTATTTATTTTTGAGAGACAGAGCACAAGCGGAGGAGGAACAGAGAGAGAGGGAGACACAGAATCCAAGGCAGGCTCCAGGCTCAGGGCTGTCAGCACAGAGCCTGACGTGGGGCTCAAACTCATGGACCGCAAGATCATGACCTGAGCCAAAGTTCGACGCCTAACCGACTGAGCCATCCAGGCGCCCCTGCAGCTATTTTTTGATGATCCCCGAGCTCTCTTTTTCAACATTCAGGTTTTCCTGCCCTTTGAAAAAAACCAAGATTATCCACTGCCCTGAAGAAAACACAAGAAGGAGACCATGCCTAGTGCTGCTGTGAAGAGTCTGAGCAGCGCTGTCCAAGTGAACTGTGTGAGATGATGCAATGTCCTTTTTTTTTTAATTTTTTAATGTTTATTTATTCGTGAGATAGACAGAGCATGAGTGGGGGAGGGGAAGAGAGAGAGAAGGAGACACAGAATTGGAAGCAGGCTCCAGGCTTCGAGCTGTCAGCACACAGCCCGACGTGGGACTCGAACTCACGGACCATGAGATCATGACCTGAGCCAAAGTCGGATGCTTAACTGACTGAGCCACCTAGAGGATGGAAATGTTCCAACTGCACTGTCCAATATGTTAGCCACCATTGGGCACTTGAGATGTGACTAATGTAACTGAGGAACTGAGTTTTTTTAATTTTATTTTAACAAATTTAAACTACGATTTTAAATAGCCACATGTGGCTGGTAGCCACTATATTGAACAGCACAGGTCTAGGGTTGTATCCCTCAGTGGTTCTTTTTCTACTGACCTCAGGTCTCTCAGAAGTTTGTTTTGTATATATGTGCACATGTGTATGTATATGTACATCTCTGCATGTGTGTGTGTGGGGGGGAAGTGACACATGCATTAATGAATGTAAGGGAATGCCACAGAACTTCCTGTGGATCCAGTTAAGACCCTCAACCCACAAATATCTCAGACTCAAAATGTTGGAGCCTCTTATTACATGAGGAAACTCTTTTACCTTAAAAAGGCAGAGGACAGAATGGAATCCAGGAAATAAGGCAGGCATTATATAGAATTTCTTTGCTGTACATCTTATATCCATTTTTGTTTTTTAAAAAGGCCAATGCATTTACAATCATATTATGTATAATGGGTTGGGGGATCAGACTGAAGTCTAAGGTTGGCCCTGGCTTTGCCACCAAGTTACTGTGTGAGTCTGGCATGTGACATCCCTCTTTGGGTCTCAGTTTCCCTACAGTTGCAACAGGGATTGAATAAGATGGTTTATAACAATGGTTCATCTCTTTGATATTATCCTAGGCCTAGGCAGAATATACACATTTTTTTTCAATATATGAAGTTTATTGTCAAATTGGTTTCCATACAACACCCAGTGCTCATCCCAAAAGGTGCCCTCCTCAATACCCATCACCCACCCTCCCCTCCCTCCCACCCCCCATCAACCCTCAGTTTGTTCTCAGTTTTTAACAGTCTCTTATGCTTTGGCTCTCTCCCACTCTAACCTCTTTTTTTTTTTTTTCCTTCCCCTCCCCCATGGGTTTCTGTTACGTTTCTCAGGATCCACATAAGAGTGAAACCATATGGTATCTGTCTTTCTCTGTATGGCTTATTTCACTTAGCATCACACTCTCCAGTTCCATCCACGTTGCTATAAAGGGCCATATTTCATTCTTTCTCATTGCCACGTAGTACTCCATTGTGTATATAAACCACAATTTCTTTATCCATTCATCAGTTGATGGACATTTAGGCTCTTTCCATAATTTGGCTATTGTTGAGAGTGCTGCTATAAACATTGGGGTAGAATATACACATTTTTGATCGAAAAACAGAAAGGTGGAAAAGCTTTCTTCAGACTTGTCTAAATCTATAGCAGATTAGGTCAAAGTTTGTACTACGTTCCGCAGTCAGCTGCAAAGAAAAAAGGGGCACCATGGTTCAATCAGCTTGGGGTACACTGGGTTGAAGTTAGGTAGGCTTCTTGACTTCAGAACTTCTCAGAACCTTTAATTTGTTCATGGGCATTATGACCCTCCAGCTGGAAGATCGAGTTGCTGCCTTTCCCAAACTTTGTTGACTCCAAAATGTATTTGTTTGAGGGCATCTTGCAGGAAGGACTAAGTGTGGAACACACTTGGGGAAATGCTGATCTGGAGGCAGTATGAGTAGATTTTTGGGACCCAGCTATCTCCCGAACTTTGACCTCTCCCTGCCTCTCCTGCTGAATGTGCAAGGAGGGGGTTCTGCACTCAGCAGAGGGTCGAATCCTGCTTTCCTTTGCACAGGTGCAGCTCCCCATGGCTCCAGCCCTCTAGCCTCCCCTTGCAGGCTATTTTGTTCTGGGGCTATCGTGATTTGCAAATTCTTCCTCTAGCTCAAGTGCAAGGACCCGGAACATGCCCCCGCTGGAGGGACAATGTTGACTGAGACCCCCAGCAGTACTGTGACCTCTGTGGGAGCTGGCAGCACCTCGCAGAGGGCAGAGTTTGGCTCTGCAGTTGTACAGTCGGTTGTAAATTCTGCTGAGCTCTATGGATCCATCTGGATGAAAAGGTCTGTATAAATGCAAGATCATTATCATTATCAGCTGTCCCAGTTGGAGCCCAGCGATTCACAAGCCTACAATCAATGGGGCTTTTCCAACAATCCCAATCTACCCAGCTTGAAAAAGGTGTAATTACATGGAGCTGCACGTCCTCTGGAGAGACAGAGGGCATGTCTGTCCCCACGTCTGTCCCCAGAGTGATGGAGAAAGGAAACTCCCAAGCACCTCATTAGGCACATGGACAGAGGTCCCGCTAGGTTCTTCCAAGGCCGGGAAGAAAAGACATCCCGGGTCAACCCAGAACTTTGTCCTAGTTAGACATGAGGGGGTAGCATCACTTCTGCCTCTCTGCAGCCCAGGCGCTCTCAGAGGCACTATGGAGACTCCTTGGGTCCCCTCCTATTTTTTCCTTTTCCTGATTTCATCTGGGATCAGAAAAAACTTGGATGCAGAAAATCTTCGTTTCTGAAACTGCCCACCCACAGCACGCGGAGACCGGGAGAGGCTTCCTACCTGGCAACTCTGAGCTAGAGAATGTAAGCCTTAGCTCATTCTTCTAGTTATGTGACTTTGCGTAACTTCCTTAACCTCTCTCAGCCACCTTGCCTATTAGAATAGAAGGATCTTTTATTCTAATTCTGAGACTTTTGGTGCTATAGGAGGGAGAAGTAAAGAGACACACTTAATTTTTAAAACAAATCCTTCTGTTTCTAATATCCAAAACAGAAGACTGAAAATTATTAAGGTGACTTGAAGACCTGCTCAGAGTCACAGAGCCTTATTAAGAGTCAGGGTCTTAGGAAGTTCATCAACTTTTCTGCTTCGTACTTGTCTGACTGCAGCCTCCCATCAGCCTCCTGGGCCTCTGTCCTCACAAAAGTAGGAGGGGTTAATGAGCATGTGGCCCCCCCAGGGCCTTGCCCTGAAGTTCTGGTGCCCGGATCTCTAATGAGTCAAGAGCCTTTTCCATGTCTCTTTATAGGCTTTACACACAATGGCTGAGTCATGTCCCCTCCCATGCCTCCCTCCCCCCCATTCTCCTGAGAAAATTACCAGGGAGCGGCTGAGAAGAGAGATGTGGCTAGAAAGGAAACTAAAGGGGGTGGGGATGGAGAGTGCTTCCCTTGTCAGCTCTAGAGACACAAAGTTCAGGCCACTTTCACTCCCTCCAAATAGTCAATTCTGTCCTCAGGCTGGGGAGTGTCCCAGGACAATGACTCCTTCACTCCGGTTCATTTTTAACTTTTAAAAATGGCCTCTGTGACCCCGCAGGGTGAGAGTTTGGCCTTTTGGTGTGAAGGAAGTGGTCATTCTGAAGATATGCTTGACACACACACAAAATTCTCCTCTGTGACCTTGGGCCACATCTCTGATAAATAGACTGGCCGGGTGAGGCGTCCAGCCCACTGACCTCCCAGGTGGCCAGAGTTCTCAGTGGGACCGTGGCTGACTGGATATTTCAGAGCAGCAAGGGACACCCTTTGCTGTGTCTGGGTGAATAGAATCCAGGCAAGCTTCTAGAGCACCTCAGCCCCAGATCTGGTATCATCTGCAGTGCTGTGGCAAAAATACCCACCAACCCATCCTGGGCAGATGCGAATGTTCTCCAAAGCAGGTCTCAATTTGGGATAGTGAGAAGTAGTGTTTCTGCTGAAGACTAAGGGCTCTGTCCAACCAGCTTACTTGCCCAGGTCCAGTCTTCAGGACTCTGTTTTCCAGCTTCCCATAGTAAGAGAACATGTCTTGATGGGCCTGGTTCATCTATCAGTACACATAGCCATGTTTATGAAGTCTTAATATTTAATGCATTGTGAGTCTAATAATAAAACAAAATTAAGACTCTACCTCCTGCAGTTCTTAAAAATGAGCTTGATTTATCCCATTCATTAGGCAAAGACATAAATGTCTTTGTCTGGGACCGGGATGTCAGATCTTTAACCTAAGTAGCATTTTGAGTATGGAAGGAGAATGTAAATAATGCTCAAGGCTGTCCTAAAAAAATCACAAAGAAATAACTAGGTTGCCCAGATCTACTAGTGCGTATTTTACAAGCTGTGCGTAGCAAATACAATCCTCATTAGCACTGCTTTTATTTGGCAGTAAACCTTCCCCTGATTCCATTTGTAAACTCGGTACTCAGAATATGAAGGATCTCATTAGCTAATGTCAACTGGTTTAGGAGAGCCTTCCCAAGGTGCCGATTTTTATTCATATCCCAGAGTAAGGGGAGTGCAAATAAGATAAGGAACACAGGGGAAGGGAAGTAATGTTTGTAAAGGCACAGGATGAGGTGCTCATATGTTCTTCCACATAAGCCTCAGGACCAGTCCCGGAAGCAGATTTTATTATCCTGGGTTTGCAGATGAGGAAACAGGTTTTGAGGCATTAAACCAAGTATTCAAGGTTCCATAACCTCAGAACTAGGATTAATGCCAGGATGTTTCGCTTCTCATTCTCTGTTGTTCTGACGATACCACATGCTTTCTCTTTGCCCTGTTGTCTGTTCCTGGGGCTATTTACTCCTAACCATGTGACCTAGGCTAGTGTTATGCTCATTTCTCCAAGCCTCAAAATTCTGACGCAGTAAACGGAAATAACCATATTTGTCTCACTGCCCTCCCTGGTTGCTATGTGGACAAAATTAGATAATATATGACAAGGGGAAAGGGAGAGTCTTTCTCTGCCTTCTCTTTAAGGTTTCAAGATAGTCTCCTGTTTGTTTGCTTCAGGAGAGGAGAATGGCTGTGGGTGACAAAGGATACTTATAAATGAGGTGCGATTCTCGAGTAATAAACCAGCTTCTTATACTCCATGCCAGCACATCTCAAGACATAGGAGGTTTAAAAAGCCCAAACCTTAAGATGAAATTCTGTCCCATGGAGACCCTGCAGAGAAGAAAATAATAGATATGAACCACCCTTCCTCAAGCTTCCTCAACCTGATGCACAAAACAGCGTGGCTGGAGGGAGGCTGGAGGTGTGTGATGAGGGGTGGAGGGTGATGTGGTGTACATGAGTTTTTCCACCAGGTCAGCTCATGGTCTCTGTGACAGTGGGGCGGAATTATTAGAACAGAAACACCCTTGAGCTGTAGCAGTCTAGCGCAATGTTCAGTTGTGACATATAAAATGTTTTATGGAATCCATATTTCTGTCCAATATGGGAAATTTTCAGATTGAACCTCAATCAGCTATTCAGGAAAAGGGAGATAACATGGGACAGAACCACAGTCCCACATAGCACAGAGGTGGCGGCCACAGTGTGCGGTATGCAGATGGGAAGGAAGCAGAAAGCCACACAACCAAACACATTTCAAGAGAAGCTGTCAGCGAGAGGAGTAAGGGAAGAGCAGTGGGTATTTTACAGGATATATCCGAGAGGATCTCCTTAGCATTACTTTTAGCAAAGCCCATATAATTTCTTAAGATTCTTCTTATTTTGAGAAAATTTCAAGTCTGCATAAAAGTTGCAAAAATGTCCCATTTCCTTTGCTTTTGCCATAACCACTGCCATTGTCTGCCTTGCTCATATTTCCATTTTAAACTAGACCAGAGCAAGCCTAATTTAGACTACCCCACTCAGCCCCATAATCCTTCCTCTTTCTGGTAGGATTTGGTGTTAGTTTCTCTCTGAGGCCCATGATCCATTAAGTCCTTGTCCAATCATGAATGGTTATTGATTGTATACTATATGCCAGGTATGATGCTATGAGCTAGAAAAATTACCAATAGCTAACATGCATTGAATGCTTACTATGTGTTAGGTTTGGAGAAAAGTGCCTTTTTACCCATCATCTCATTGAATCCCTGTAACAACCTAGGGAGGTAGGTTGTGTTATTATCTCTGTGTTACAATTAGGGAAGCTGTGGCTAAGATCTAAGTAAGCTAGGAAGATCTAAATACGCTGATTCAGGACATGAACCCAGACTCTTTAGCCCATCTTCTTACTTATTGGACTTCTTTATCACTATGGCTGGTCTCTGGGCTCCTATGTTGTTCTCTGTCTAATCATTTATGCTAACTGAAGTCAGTATATGTATCCTATGGTGACCTCTTGGCTCTTATTACTCCTTAAAGTATAGCTTCCCCCACCCCATGGGCTTCTGTGTGCAGGAATGAATTTTTATTTTGGTTCCCACTATCCTGTTTTGTTCTTGCCATCCAAATTCTCAGGAATTGGGCCCTTTCTCTCAGCCCCAGTATATGACAGGCTAGCCCTGGAGAGACTCCCTGGTCAACAGTTGGCTGCCATCTGACCCAGATTACTATAATCCTGGATTCACCATTAATGAGTGCTTGAGGACTGGCAGGTCCCCTTGGAAGCCACCAGGTTGATATTTGGCTAATTTTCATGAGCTGCCCATGCTTTTTCTCCATGAAAAGGTTTCTCCAGAAAAAGTTTCCTGGGGAAAGTGGCACATGGATTTTGAAAGCTGTTGATCTAAAAGTCATGGGGAAAAAGTCACTCATGAGTGGAGAGAGAAATTAAACAAGACTGCTTCCAGGAACATAACCCAGTATGGATTCAGTCACACAATGATGCTTTGTATCCATCATTTTGGTGGCATCTCTCTTTCTTGAAGAAGTTGGCTTTGTACCACAGCCCACGGAAGAGGCCAAATTTATTAGACACATACAGACAGTAGAAGACTGACCTTTAGCACAAGGAGCTGATAAACACATCACCCCTTTATTAGAGGCTGAGGAAAAGTTGGTAACTAAGAAGTCACCAAAAAATGTCAATGCTTCTAAGATTTTGTTTTGTTCTGTTTTACTCTCTCTCTCTCTGGTCAAACAAGGACAACTGTTATCTAAGTGCCTGAGAGGCAGCAAGCAGGATGGAAAGACCATGATCCAGAGAGCACTAGGAAAATCAGTAGTTCATTCTCTAGGAAAAACGGAAGGTGTTCCAAGTCAGGAATCTGAGGGTTTGCAGTTTTGAAAATAGCCAAAGGTGGCAAAGAAGAATCCATTGTTCACATTGGCAGGCCATGGCAGACTGATGAACTTGCTAGAGTTTTCAAGGAAAACAAACAGTAACCCTCTGCGTCATTCTCATCAAGTTGGGGATACTTGCTGGTCACCTCAGATAAGGTGCACTGATCTTTAAGATCAGCACAAGTAACATATGAGCAACCTAATTTTTAGTGTGTGGGAATGTGGACCTATTGGACTGAAAGTGAGCTGGGAGATTGTCAGTCAGTTTGCTATAATTTCAAAATTCCTGGCTTTGCCAGCTGCCTTGAAGTGGGAGTAGAACCCAAGAAAAGTAGCTGGATGCAGGGTTTGCTAAGTACACAGAGATGACCCTTACAGAGATAATCTCCTCCATTCCTTATTTCTTATGGGACCCTACACTTGATGAGATCTCAGTATTTCTTTGGAGGGAGTAGAGGTCAAGGTGGGGTGCAGTGGGATTTATTATACCTTTCCTTTCCATCTCTATCAACTAGCATCAGCTTCTGTTGGAGGGAAGAAGCTTTTTGTTTTCCCTGCCTCTTTTGTCTTATGTTGCAAGTTTTAAAATTTGTCCAATTTCTTGGGAAAATGTTTCAATCTGTTCTTTTTTCTAAATTGTTTAATCTGTTCTTAAGATCCTGAATTTCCACCTTTTTCCCACCAGACTTTGTTTGAAAGCTAAGAATAGCAAGCAGGGTTCTTAAAGCAAATTCGGGAATAGCAGAACAAATTTCTTGATTCTCAAGGGGATTACGGGCAGCTTGATGCAAATAAATGATAAATTGGTCATTGATATCCTAGGAACCTTTCAGCCCAAGACATGTCTTAATAGTTTTCTCTGACCTCCTAGGTCCTTAATTTTGACCCACTGAAGAATTAATAGCTACTCCATCCTTCATCCCAGTGTTTCTCTATCTCTGCCTCTCTGTCTCTGTCTCTGTCTCTGTCTCTCTGTGTGTGTGTGTGTGTGTGTGTGTGTGTGTGTGTGTGTGTAGATAGAATTCATTACACTGCATTGCAATCAGTTGTGACCTCCTTAAGAAGAAAGACTACACCTTTTTTCATTTTTGTGTGCTTGGGACGCAATAGGTATTCAGAAATTGTCAGTGACTTGAATTACATTTGCATGCACCTGCCAAAAGCAAAATTCTTTAGAAGGGAATATGTGAAATATAAACTTTCATGAAGATGCTGTATTGATTGATCGATTGATTGATTGATTGTCAAGATTTCTCATTAGTCACCTCATCTTGCTCTCTATCAGACCACCCTACTTTCCCCTGGGAGTTTCAGCAAACCTCTCTGATTCTTGTCAAAGATGAATTCCCTTCTATGACATTCTTAAAAATATAGTACAATAATTTAAACACTTTTAAAATGAAACAAACTCCTCCAACATGTCTGACATATCTGTTATTATTACCACCTTCAAAATATACAAATGACATGACATAGACCAGAGATGTTTTTTTTTTAAGTAGAATTCAATTAATTGAAGTAATCCTTTGGAGAGGTGGTTTTTCCCTTATCGGGGTGTTTCCCCTTGTATTTTTTCAGAAGATTATTATTTGATCATGAGGAGAACAAATTTTTGACCTCAGACTTAATCCGGACTTTGGACTCTTCCCCGTGTTTTTTCTTTAGCATATGTTGGTGTTAGGGAATTGATCTCGCTTGTACCTTGTCTGAGGCCCTAGGAGTCCATATATAGGGAAGTTGTGTCCACTTTGCAAGAAGAGAGACATCTCATGTAGGGATTAAGAGTATGGGACAGATTAAGGAGGTTTATCCCTTTAAGCATGAAAACTTTTCTATTATTTTAATTATCTTAGACGGAAGTCTCTTTCAAATACATTACACGCTTACCCATCTTCCTTTTTTGTCTTTTCCTTGCTGATTTCTTCAGTTCTCAGGGTTACATGTAGCTTATCCTTTTTCCCTCAGTGGCTCAGGGCAACATTGTAACAGAGGCCCCAAGGCTCTTTATTTCTAGATAAGCATCTGGGATTGACAGGCTTCCCCTACCCTTCCCGCCTGCCCCCAAAATGAAAATAACTATTTTTTGATTAAGAAATAATAGATATTTGTTGAAAATTTTAAATAATATGGAGCTGTATAAAATGAGGGGATAACTTGGAATGTATCCTTTCAGAACTTTTAAGTGCATAAAAACACATATCATTTATTAGCTGTATGACCTTTTTTTTGAGCCACTATTTCTTAGTCTATAAAACGGGGATAGCAATCTAATAGGGTTGTTGTGTCAATTGATATTTAACAGAGTGTCTGACATATAGCAGGTGATCAGTAAATGTTCATTCTCTCCCTTAATCTTTCCTTTGATAAACTGGTTTAGGGAATTGTATGATTTTAAATATTGGTTCCATGGGCTCTGCTTTTAGTGAATATTTATGGAGAAGTGACCATGTACAGTAATGGCTAAGTGATCAAATACTTTCCATGTGCCAAATCTATTTTAATCCTCACGACTATGAGGCAACTGCTATTGTCTTCCTCATGTCCTAGATGAAGGAAATGAAGCTTAGAGAAACTAAGGAATTTGTCCAGGGTTAGAAAGCTAGAGCCAATGCCGGGTAACACCAGGATTCACATGGAGATAGTCTGACATCAGACCCCATGTGCTTAATCACCACATTGTTTTGTCTCCCCAAGACTGCAAGAATATAAGAAAAAGTATGCCAAGTATCTGGTTGGGAAAATAAAATCTGCAGGTGCACATAGGTCACCGGTTCCTAAGTACAGTCTTCCTTGAGCTTACCCTGTCTCGTGGCTTCAGCATGGCTCCACATGGCTCACTCCTGCCTCTCCAACTCTGACCTGGACCCTCCCCTACTCCTGGGGCCTCCATTCTTACTGCAAATGACCCACTCGAACAAAGTCTTCTCCACTAACGCCATTTCCATGTCCCCATCCATTAGTGGTTCCATTGCTTCTCCCCTCTCAGGCCTGGACTCCTAGCATCATGCTTCCCTTTCTTGGCCTCTATTCTCTTCTGTAACCACACTGTTCTTTCATTCTTCCTTCCTTCCTTCCTTCCTTCCTTCCTTCCTTCCTTCCTTCCTTTCCTTCCTCCTTTCTTTCTTTCTTTCTTTCTTTCTTTCTTTCTTTCTTTCTTTCTTTCTTCCTCCTTCCTTCCTTCTTCCTTCCTTCCTTCCTTCCTTCCTTTCTTTCCTTTCCTTCCTCCCTCCTTGCTTTCTTGCTTTTCTTTCTTTCTTTCTTTCTTTCTTTCTTTCTTTCTTTCTTCTTCCTTCTTCCTTCCTTCCTTTTCTTTCTTTCTTTCTTTCTTTCTTCCTCCTTCCTTCCTTCTTCCTTCCTTCCTTCCTTCCTTCCTTCCTTTCTTTCCTTTCCTTCCTCCCTCCTTGCTTTCTTGCTTTTCTTTTCTTTCTTTCTTTCTTTCTTTCTTTCTTTCTTTCTTTCTTTCTTTCTTCTTCTTTCTTCCTTCCTTCCTTTTCTTTCTTTCTTTCTTTCTTTCTTTCTTTCTTTCTTTTCTTCTTTTCTTGCTCCCTCTCTCCCCTCTTTCTTTCTTTCTTTCTTTCTTCCTCCTTCCTTCCTTCTTCCTTCCTTCCTTCCTTCCTTCCTTTCTTTCCTTTCCTTCTTCCCTCCTTGTTTTCTTGCTTTTCTTTTCTTTCTTTCTTTCTTTCTTTCTTCTTCCTTCCTTCCTTTCTTTCTTTCTTTCCTTCTTTTCTTGCTCCCTCCCTCCCCTCTTTCTTTCTTTCTTTCTTTTTTTCTTTCTTTCTTTCTTTCAAAAGATATTCTAGTTCAGAAGTTAGTCTTCATTTCTAACCAGTTCTTTCAGTCAAGGCTTTGTTACCACATGCTTGGATAATAACAAGAACTTCACGTCTACTTTTCTCCACCCACTTCATTCAGCCCACCCCCATAACACAACCATTCCTTGTCTGTGATATCACACTCAAGCTGGGCTCTGATGCCCCTTTATTTTCAGACTCATTTTCTGCTGCTCTACCCTTGAAATGTCTGCCCCAGATCTTACCTTTCACCATCTCCTCTGCGACCTCATGTTCACTCCTGCCCCCAACACTTTGCTACTTACGTGGCCACTTCTAATGTGTCTCCCACCCTGCCCTACCCTTACTCCTCTGGAGAAAATTTCCATTTTTCAATATTCATAGAAATACAGACTTTTGGAACTGGAAGACTTTTAGGAGACAGACCATTTACTCAGATTTTCCAAAAAATGTGTCCCTAGAAGCTGCCTGTTTAAGATTCAACTCAAAAGATACTTTCTTCATGTCACTGATCCTGACTCCTTTTTTAAAAAAAAAAAAAAAACATAATCCTTATTCTAACCTTCTTTTAATTTTTTTAAAGTTTATTTATTTCGAGAGAGACAGACAGAGCAAGTGGAGGAGGGGCAGAGAGACAGAGGGAGAGACAGGATCCCAAGCAGGCTCTGCACTGCACTAAGCACAGAGCCTGATGCAGGACTCAAACTCACAAACTGTGAGATCATTACCTGAGCTGAAACCAAGAGTCAGACGCTTAACCCACTGAGCCACCCAGGCACCTACTGATTCTGGGTCCTTAAAGAACTTGATGTTCTTCAGTGCTTTGGCTAACATTTTCTCTCTTTGCTCAGCTGGGCATAAGCTTTTTGGGTATGGAGACCAGATGTTCTTGTTTCACATCCCCCACAGCACCCAGCACTGGGCCATGTACACAGAGTTTGCTCAGTAGATAGTTATTAATTGATGAATCAGTGAGGCAGACAATTATATAAATTAAGAGCGTCCCGTAGGGACTGCAGTAATTAGGAAAAACTTCATGAAAAATTAAGATTTGTGGTGGGCTTTGGAGGATGAACATTCTGATTTTTGGCAAGCCAGGAACAAAAATTTGATCTGCAGAAGGGTTTTTGCACTGCTTTGAGGTGCAAGAGGTGGTCAGGGGGACCTGGGGAGTCCCACCCTTCTCATATCTTATACAGCATCCATATGATACTGACGACATGTGTCTCTCTTAGTCCCAACGTATTCCCTCAACTCTAGACTTGTATAGCCAGGGGCCTGCTGGACAGCTCATCACACAGACATTTCAGATTTCTCAGGTCCCAATCTGGATTCCCGACCATCACGGCTCTTCCCCTTTCCACCTCCTTTACCCAAAGTCTTCCCCATCTCAGTAAGTGGTACCTCCATCCTCCTAGTTTCTCAAGCCTCATACCCCGGAATCAACTTTGGCTCGTTTCTTATGCCCTTGACATCCAATCGACAAAAATTCTTGTTGGTTACACCTTCAAAATCTGTCCAGAATCTGACTTCTTACCACTTCCACTACTACCTCCTACCTAGTCTCCCTGCTTTCCTGTTTACCGACTCTGTTGTCTACTCTTAATACAGCAGCCAATGTGAACCCCGGCAAAATATAAGCCAGATCATATCTTAAGACCCAGCCATGGCTCCCCATTTCTCTCAGAGATAAACCAAAGCCCTTACAATGGCCCACAGAATCTGGGGTCCCCAGTGCCTCTTGGACTCCATTTCCTACAGCTGTCCCTTTGCTTACTCCCTTCCAAATACACTGCGTGCCTTGCTACTGTTCTACCTGGCTCTGGCCTCAAGACCTTGGAACTTGCTATTTTCTCTGCCTGAACCACTCCCTCCTGAATGATTCTTTCACTTCCTTCAAGTCTTTGCTCATGCGCAGGGTGGCCATATGTCTGTCTTAGCCCGGGAGAGTACTAGTTTGCATCTGTTGTCCTAGTGTAATTATTATGAGCTTCCCTTTGCACTTTTGAAAGCTTCCAGTTCGGAATGAAAGGTAGAGCATGAAGAGCATATTAAAATATCATTGGGGCGCCTGGGTGGCTCAGTCAGTTAAGCGTCCGACTTCGGCTCAGGTCATGATCTCGTGGTCCGTGAGTTCGAGCCCTGCGTTGGGCTCTGTGCTGACAGCTCAGAGCCTGGAGCCTGCTTCAGATTCTGTGTCTCCCTCTTTCTCTGACCCTCCCCTGTTCATGCTCTGTCTCTCTCTGTCTCAAAAATAAATAAACCTTAAAAACAATTTTAAATATCATTGTATGATGACAGATGGTGGCTATACTTGTAGTGAGTGGAACATAACATATAGACTTGTTGAATCACTAGGTTGTACACCTGAAACTAATGTAACATGGTGTGTAAACCAAACTCAAATAAAAAAGATTCCCAGTTTAGACGATAAATTAAGTGTTGACTCTACTCAAATATCGCCTTCTCAATGAAGCCCATCCTGATCACTCCATTTAAATTGTACTGCCTAACAGTTGATATTCCCCACTCCATGACCATGTTCTCTTTTTTTCCATTGTTCTTATTGCCCCTCTAACCTATTATATAATTTGCTTATTGGTTGAATTTATCATTTGTTGCCCATCTCTTTCACTAGAATGTCCACTACACAAGTGGAGGAATTTGTGTCTATTTTGTTGACTGATAATATTCCTGTCTCCATTCCAGGTCATGGTAGGAATTCAAAAAGTGCTTACTTAAAGAAATAGTACATTTTAGAAGGCAAAACAGGGAATTCCTTAGAACTTTGGATAGTTTATGAGGAAAATAGGCTGAATACATGATAGCAAACTGTCTCAGAAAATTCAGGATGTGTGCTAGTCATACTGACCTGCTTACAAAGGATTTTGAGGTAATTAATTAAAAAAAAAAAGATTAAATTCCTATCTAGATGTGGTGTGAGAAGCATGATCAAGGAGCATGTAGAGAATGGGGTTGGGGAAAGGGATGAGAAGACAATTGTATTGAGAGTTGGGAGGGGGTGAAGTGGTGATTGTTAGAATTGGTATAAAACTTAACTCTGAACTTCCTAGCAACCCAGGCAAAAAGGAACGGACAGATTACATACCTTCTGCTCCCTCCCTCATTGTCTGATAAAAAAGAAAGAGAGGCATCAATTCTGGGAAGACATATACTTCTAGGTTTTACATTGTGAGAGGAAATTATCATATTGATTTTTATAGGTGGGGTAACCACACATCCCAAAGCGCCCAGGACATTCACAGTTTACACATGTTGTCCCAGGGAACTTAATAGTGCCCTCTTTCATGCTTAAAAGTGTCTTGGTTTGGATGAAATAAGGTCCCACTCTTTGTAAAGGACATCGAATAACAGCCCAGAAAATGGCTTCAATGCCTACCTTTACAGAGGGGATCAGACAGGTGTCTCAAAAATCCTTTGTTTTTTGTTTTTGTTTTTGTTTTTATTTTAGAAAGAGAGAGACAGTGCACACATGCAAGCAGGGGAGGGGCAGAAGGAGAGAGAGAATCTCAAGCAGACTCCATGTTCACTGCAGAGCTTGATCCTGCAACCCTGGGATCATGACCTGAGCTGAAATCAAGAGTCAGACACTCAACAGACTGAGCCACCCAGGCACCCCTTAAAACTCCTTTGGAAAGACCAAGGCCTTGGGGATGCATTGGGTTCCTTTGAGAATCGAGGCACTCTTTGAGCAGCACATAGTTCCAGACTTGCTCAGAAGCAACTAGAATTTGGGGAAGCTCCTACTGTCAAGAAATTCCTTCAGCCACCTGGCTCATCATACTTGCATGATGTTAAGGTCCTTGTTTACCAAAAGCTACAATAGCAATGAACCCCTTCTTGTCTCATTTGCTCATCTTGGCTTTTGCAAGCGGCTGGTGAGGTCAGTTGGAGAGTTTTCACTGGATCTGTTTAGGGTGCTGGGGAAGCTCTTGTGCCTGTTGCTTCCTAAATAGGTGTATGGGTCCCTTTAACGGGGCTGAGTGTGTGTCCCCTCCCTTCCACCAACAAAATTTCTTTTACAGGAACAATAAAATTCAACCACTGTGTGCTATATTTACAAGCTATCTGCTGTTTTCAGCAGTGCGACCTGGGTAAGTCCTTTTACTTTTCCAAACCTACATTTCCTCATATGTTAGGAGAGGATATGGACTCTATTTGTATAGTCCTCGCAGCTTCAATGTTATAATTCTCCCGTAGACCTGAGATGTTTGTTCAGAGCACAGGCACAGGTATCCATCTTTCCTAAATGCCTGGCACTCTGGGCTGTCAGCACTGGGAGCTCCTCATAGCTCAACCAGTCAGGGTCAGCCTGAGCCCCAGCTGCAAAGCAGAAGAAGTTTGCCTACCTCCTTCCTCCCTTCTTCCCCCTTGTCACTCTCTTTTTTCTTGGATTAGGAGGGTCCTTGAACAGTGACAAGGTAAGTCAGAACTAGGGTCCTCATTCAGCTCCAAACCTCAAGAGCTCTCATTGACAAATCTCTCTCCCCAGCTGTTAGTAAGAGGGGACATAACATATCCATTACAAAAATGTAATACATTACATGGCACTTACCAAGTATTTTGCACCAATTAATTCTCACAACAACCTCATGAGGCAGATAGGATAATGGATCCCATTTTGTAAGTGAGGCTTGAGTCCCAGGGCAATGAAAAGACCTGCCAAAGGCCACCTAAGTAAGATGTAGCAATGTGGCATTCCAACCCAGGTCTTTGTGCTCTAAAGTGCTCATGCTTAAGCAATGAGAGCTGCTCCATTAGACGCTGGGTCTGTCTTCAAGATGGCCCCCATTCATGTGAGCATGGGCTAACCTGAGAGGAGACCATTAATCTGCCATTTCTTCTAACTTCACATGACCAGTGAAGGGATTTCAAGCCAGGTAGAAGGGGACTGAAAGAAGCTATAGTGTTCAGAGGGCCCTGAGGCCACACCAACTTAAACCATGGCACTTGGGCCATGAGAGAGAAGGAACCAGTCCCTTTGCCCCGCAGATTGGGCCAGAGCTGAGCCGTGAAGAGGAGTCTAACACCCTGTTTTCTCACCTCTGCTCCCAGGTTACTTCCTGTTTGACAGCCACTGATGTGGATGCAAAAGGCTTTGAGAGCCTAAGGCCTTGGCACCTCCACCAGATCTGCAAAGGTCAGGCAATCTTATCTAGAACACAACTGAGGAAGCAATTTCCCCAAACACTCCAGGCAGGGAGATGATTTGCTCCCTCTTCTCCCTTTGTGTTTCTCCTTCACAAAGACCCAGCGCCCTGTGCTAGTGAAATCTTTAAAGAAGAGAGGGGATGGGACCTGAGAGGCCTAGCAGCAGAGCGTGGCAGGGAGGACGGCTATGCCTGGTCTGAGGGCTCTTCCTTCACTTGGAAGCTTCCTAACCTGAAGTACAAATGAGACCCCCTGGGATCCCAAAATAGCTCCCCTCACAGCTGCTCAGCATCCATTTATAGCACAGCCTCTCTGCAGCCTCGGGCTGCTCCTGAGACGGCACTTCTGAGGTCAGCGCCTGTGAACACCAGACTCAATGTCGTTTTAGAACAGAACTGCTCATAAAGGACCTATTATGGTCCTGTCACTGTTTTTCAGGACTTGTCCCAACCCTCAGAGACTTTAAAGGGCCAAATTTGTTTTGACCCAGAGCCAGGTCACTTTATGTCCAACAATAACCCAGAAGCTCGTCAGGTCCCTTCCTCTGTGTCCCACAGCAGCTGAGGGAGAATGTTCTGCTTCGCAGCAGCAGGACAAACAACCAAATTGATGCTTGGGCCTCAGGCTGAGTAACTTGGACACCCCTAAGGTTAGATCCACCATCAGGCTTTACGTATATAATGTTCATTTATTAGCAGTGAAAATTGAGGCCATTAACTGACTTTATCTACTCATGTTATTCATACCAATTCTGAATGTCAAATTATAGAGCAAAGAAACACCCCCAACCCCAGTGAGGTGCATTGTATACTTCCTTCTCATACTTGATCTAAAGCAAATGAACTTTGACCTGCTTTTGCACGCGTGGCTTATTTAGAGAGGGATTGAAATAGTCCATTGATAACCAAGTGTAGTTTGCTTTTCCCCTCCTGACTCTTAAGCAGAGCCTCCAGGTCAGGAGTGACCCTGACTGGCCTCTTGTAGTTTAGTTAGCCTCCTTCTGCTTTCTGTGACAGACATGGAACACTTGTCTTCACAAAACAAACATTTTTTTTGGTAAAGCACACTGAGGCCTTATATGGAGCTTGTCCACATCAGTTTTTTGGAGGCGGGTTCCTCCTTCCTAAAGTCGCTGAATGGGGGCAAGTCTCCGCTGATCTGCCCTTCCAGAATGGAGGCCTGGAGTGAGCTTATAAGAGGTGGGCCACTGACTAGACACGTCTGCTGTGTTGAGGCAATGGAGACTCTGGAGCAGGGTGGCTAAGAACCTGGGTCCTAAAGCCACAGGGCTTGGGTTCCTGCCAATTTCCATTAAATGCCAGGTGTGTGGCTCCCAGACAAGCTACTTTGGTGCCTGAGTCAGGGTCGCTATCGGTGGAGGAGCTATGGTAACAGTTTGTTGACGTGAGATATTCACATACAGCACTTGGTACGTATAAGTCACTCAGGTTAACTGCCCGTCAGTATTATTTTGACCCGGAAACAAATCATATCATGTACGATCTTTGTTGTATCTTATTTTCCAGCTTGTGTTTTGAAAAGTTAAACATCTGCTACCACTTCTCATAGCTGAACAAATAAATGGTGACTTTGAAGTGGTCCTCTCCCTGCTCCTCATCCTTCCCGGAGTCTCCTTCCCTTGGAACCTTTGGAGAATGCTTTCCATTGTAATTTGTCACTGAAGGCATATGGCACAGAATGCCAGGGTGGGTCAGGGATGTTGACTTAAAAAAGATGCTTAATGAAACTGCATTAAGCATAAACTTAGATGTATGGATAATAGAACTTGATTTCTCTGTAAATGAACCTAAAAAATTTTTTTCTGTACTTTAAGCTCTCACCCTATAATCTTAGGCAATTCAGCTCCTTTTCTTTCAAATAGGAATTGGGGTGTTTTTTTAATTTTTTTTTAACATTTATTTATTTTTGAGACAGAGAGAGACAGAGCATGAACGGGGGAGGGTCAGAGAGAGGGAGACATAGAATCCGAAACAGGCTCCAGGCTCTGAGCTGTCAGCACAGAGCCCGACGCGGGGCTCGAACTCATGGAGCGTGAGATCATGACCTGAGGTGAAGTCGGCCGCTTAACCGACTGAGCCACCCAGGCGCCCCAGGAATTGGGTTTTTATGCTGGGGGGTGGATTGGGGTAGCGAAATGGGCACCCCTGGGCCTCAGTCATCCTCATACAGTCCCTCTGGCATCTGTTGTGATGCTTTTGTTTCCTCTGGGTTTGGAAGGTTAGTTCTTGGGGGTTACTTCTGCAGACTTCTCATTTGATTTCAAGGGTTCTCCTAGTTTGACTGTTTGTCGGCCGCGTTTGTGACACACTGGGGTTGTGGGGGACTTGGGGAGGTATTTGGGATCCTGTATATGTTCATGCCACACCTGGGCTCTCAGGAAATCGCCTTGCTACCCCTTGTGGCATCCTGTGACCTGCAGGAACTCTGCAAGGGGGCATTCGTGGAGACTTGCTTGTCTACACACAACCTGTAGCTACGACTGGAAGCCCACCACCACATCTGCGCATGGTTTGGCAGAGGAAATGCTGAAGCCTGGCATTTTCCTGGGCTCTACTCTTGAACAGAGCACAGCCCCTCCCTGACTTACTTGTCTTGACGTTAACTCTAGCCATAGGGCACTTCCTCAGGGACCTGTCGACACCTACACTCACTATTCCTTCTCTTACTCTCTTCTCTAGCTCATGGCATCTTACACCTAGGAATAAGAAAACTGATCATGTCCCTCCCCCACCTTTAAAATAGACTTGTTTTTAAAGCAGTTTTAGATTCACAGCAAAATTAAGCAGAAAGTACAGAGAATTCCCATATACCCACTGCCCCCATGCAGACACTGCCTCCCTCACTTATCAACCCCGCACGACAGTGGTACATTTGTTTCAGTCAATGAACCTACACTGACACATCATTATCAACCAAAGTCCATAGTTTACATTAAGGTTCAGTCTTGTTGGTATACATTCCATGGGTTTGATATTGTCTCCAGTTTTTTTTCAGTGGGCCTTTGTCCACTGATAAAGATAAAATACATTGTAATGAGTTCATGTTGGTATGTCATTTCAAACTCAAGACTATACATGATTGTGATTTTGTGATTCATAATAAGAAATATCTATTTGATCTTCATCCTCATTTCTGGCACAGAGCTTCTAAAACCCTTGGTATTTCCTAAGTGATGAGAGCAGTAAAAGTGTCTTTTGTTATGTTAATGAGGTGACTTTTAGCTGACACCTAAGAATGGGAGCTGGTTGCTAAGGGACCCAATCATGTGATTATAGGGTTGGAACTTTCAGCCTTACCCCCTGACCTACTGAAAGAGGAGGGGGCTGGAGATTGAGTTCAATCACCGATGGTCAATGATTCAATCAATTGTGCTTATGTAATGAAGCCTCCATAAAAAGCCAAAAGAAGAGGGTTTGGAGAGCACCTGGGTTGGTGAACACATGGAGATGCCAGGAAAGTCATGTGGTCAGAGACCAGGAAGCTCAGCACTCTTTCCCACATACCTTGCCCTATGCAAGCATCTCTATCATTGGCTGTTCCTGAGTTATATCCTTTTATAATAAACCAGTAATCTGGTGAATGAGCTAGTTTCCTGAATTCAGTAAGCCACTCTAGCAAATTAATGAAACCCAAGGAGGGAGCCAAGGAACTTGTGATTTAAAGCTGGTCACTCAGAAGCACAGGTGACAGCCTGAACTTGCAACTGAGCATCAGAAATGGAGGGCATTCTGGTGGGACTGAGCCCTTAGCCTCTGGAATCTGATGCTATCTCCAGGTAGATAGTGTCAGTGTTGAGTTGAATGGTAGACACCCAGCTGTAGGGTGTCTATGAAGTGCTTATTGGTGTGTGGAAAAATACCCCACAGGTTGGAATTGGGTGCAGAATAATAAGGGTTTTTACTTGACTGCACCTCTCTTACATTTATTTCTTCTTTGTGACCCAAATTCTGATTCCTAAGAATCCCAACATAATTATTCGTTTGTTTTAATCCACAACACATATACAATGGTGTTAGAATACCAACTCTACCACCAACAATGTAATTACAGAAAACAGTTTAAAGTGTTTTCTTCCTCTTCAGTGTTTTTTGTTTGTTTGGTTTTTGTTTTTTGTTTTTTGGGTTTTTTTTTTTTTTTTGCCTTTGGGTTATATCCCACAAGGATATGTAGTCAAATTCTTATTGTGTTTTAAGACACCAAGTCAGACTTTTGCAAATTAAAAGCCTTGGCTTTTGAAACACCAAAGCCAAGAATTACTCTTGTTCTTCTGTCATGCACAATCCTACCTTGAGGAAATGGATGCCCTATGATCTGGCTGCTTACTTGGAGGAGGTTTGTGTTCTGGTTTTTGTTTTTTAAATCCAAGTTAGTTAACATATAGTCTAATAATTATTTCAGGAATAGAATTTAGTGATTCCTTACTGATATATGACACCCAGAGCTCATCCCAGCAAGTGCCCTCCTGAATGCCCATCTCCCATTTAGCCCATCCCCCCACCAGCACCCCACCAGCAACCCTCAGTTTGGTCTCTATATTTGAGAGTCTTTTATCGTTTGTCTCTTTCTCTGTTTTTACCTTATTTTTGCTTCCCTTCCCCTATATTCATCTGTTTTGTTTCTTAAATTCCACATGTGAGTGACTATTTGTCTTTCTCTGACTGACTTATTTTGCTTAGCATGATAGTTCTATCCATGTTGTCGTAAATGGTAAGATTTCATTCTTTTTGATCACCAAGTAATATTCCCTTGTGTATGTGTATTTTTTTAAATTTTATTTATTTTTATTTTATTTTATTTTTTATTAAATATAATTTATTGTCAAATTGATTTCCATACAACACCCAGTGCTCATCCCAGCAGGTGCCCTCCTCAATGCCCATCACCCACTTTCCCTTCTCCCGACCCCCTATCAACCCTCAGTCTGTTCTCAGTATTTAAGAGTCTCTTATGGTTTGCCTCCTTCCCTCTCTGTAACTGTATACATCTTCTTTATCCATTCATCTGTCGATGGACACTTGGGCTCTTTCCATAGTTTAGCTATTGTCCATAGTGCTATAAACATTGGGTGCATGTGCCCCTTCGAAACAGCACACCTGTATCCTTTGGATAAATACCTAGTAGTGCAATTGCTGGATCGTAGGGTAGTTCTATTTTTAATTTTTTGAGGAACCTCCATACTGTTTTTCAGAATGGCTGAACCAGTTTGCATTCCCACCAGCAGTGCAAGAGGATTCCTCTTCCTCTGCATCCTTGCCAACATCTGTTGTTTCCTGAGTTGTTAATTTTATCCATTCTGACAGGTGTGAGCCTATGGTTTCCTTAAGGTGTGTTAATTAAGATGGAGATATGTATTTCCATGTGTATGTGTCAAAGTTGCTCTGAAGAAAGACCCCGGTACAGACCACCAGCAGACGCTATTGCTAATATTACCCATGTCAGTAGTAAGAGAGAAATGGCCTCCTTCCCAAGACTTACTTGATTAATTTATTGAACAATGGCACAAGTCAAAAGTTCTATGTCTTAACAATTTTTGTTGTTGTTGCAGTTGTTGGTTTCTTTCTCTTGTTCCCACCTTATACCATCAAAATTGAACAAATTTTGAGCCAGATACGTAAAGGAATCTTGAGTGCTGAGCTACAGGTGAATACTGAGGTAAGGGCACAAAGGTATGGAGTCAGTGCCTGAATTCTAAGTGATGAAAGCTGAGGGCAAAATTACCCCTCTACTTCTCATTTATAAATCTCCAAATGTCTAGCTCACCACTGGGTCCATAATAGCCATTTGAGAAATATGTAATGCAATTAAACTAGCTCAGAAATGGCTATAGCCTAAACATTTAAACAAGCAGAGAAAATGCTGGAACAGGAGTTCCTCTAGATCCTAGCTGCTTTCAATTTTCAGGTGGGTTCATCTTTTCTGGAGGGCTGTAGAGCCCAGTACTGAGGACTTGGTGAGGTCCTTGGGAAGCTCAAGTCACCACAAAGCAAAGTGCATTTTCTTGAGTGGCCTGCTCTGGCCTTTTTACATACTCCAATTCAAAATTTCTGCCTTTTTTCAAGAGTAGGATTTAACAGGGGCGCCTGGGTGGCTTGGTCGGTTAAGCGTCCAACTTTGGCTCAGGTCATGATCTCATGGTCCGTGAGTTCGAGCCCCGCATCGGGCTCTGTGCTGACAGCTCAGAGCCTGGAGCCTGTTTCAGATTCTGTGTCTCCCTCGCTCTCTGCTCCTCCCCTGTTCATGCTCTGTCTCTCTCTGTCTCAAAACTAAATAAACGTTAAAAAAAAAAAGAGTAGGATTTAACAG
Source organism: Panthera pardus (assembly GCF_024362965.1). Classification (NCBI taxonomy): domain Eukaryota; kingdom Metazoa; phylum Chordata; class Mammalia; order Carnivora; family Felidae; genus Panthera; species Panthera pardus. The sequence goes on along the minus strand of NW_026526677.1, from coordinate 29,315,248 downwards.
CTTAGTAATAATTATTTCACAGTAACTATGTTAGTACAAACATAATCATTATATGGATATAACGTATTACTTATAGTAATATGTGTTACAATTTTCTGTTTGGTCGCTAACCATGGCTCATTTATATTTTTAGGTGATAACTTGCATCCTCTGAAGAGCCATCTAGGGCTTTGGTTGCACTAGTTCAAGGTCTGATTAGTCAAAAGTTTGATCAAAACATCATGTCATAAATCTTATTTTATGTGTGTTTTAAATTTTACAGAATGTATCATAGCTTTTTTTTGTTCTTTTTAAAAAATTTTTTAAGTTTGTTTATTTATTTATTTAGAATGCAAGCAAGGGAAGGACAGAGAGAGAGAATCCCAAGCAGGCTCTGAGAGGTCAGCACAGAGCCCAATGTAGGACTCAATCTCACGAACGGTAAGATCACGACCTGGACTGAAATCAAGAATCTGATGCTTAACTGACTGAGCCACCCAGGGCCCCAGCTTTTATTTGTTCTAAGCAAATATCTGACAAGGTCCTGACAACTGATTTTGCAAATGAAATGTCTCAAAATGTCATTGCTTTTCCCTGAAGTTCAGCTTAAAATGAATACATGTTTATATTGCATGTTGTGTTCAGAGTGCAGTTGGGTGAATGGAATGAGAACATCCAGTCACCCAAGGTTTTCTCTTATCTTATTGGATGTGGGGATGGATGTTTCCTGTGGCTTCTCAAGGCACTTGAACATGCAAGGCCCTAGACAATCTCAAGTGACCCCTCCTATAGTGTCAGCATTGGGCAGCTTAGTAGAGTAGAAATGGTCTAGAAGGTACAAGGGCACTGGTTTTGGTTTTCCTATTGAAGAGCCACATCACCTTGCCAAAGTACCTTAGTCATTTGATTACTTCTCTTGTCTATAAACAGGAATAGAAATACCTGTCTATCACATCTTACCAGGTTGTTGTTGGGGTCAAATGAGATCTTGAGCAAATACGAAGGCCTTGGTGAGATCTAAAGAGGCACACGTGTGTTCACAATTATGTACCATTTGTTGAGGGTCTTTATGGCAACCAGCTCTACGAACAGTACAGGAAGAAAAGGTGTTTCACTTGAGGAGAATGCAGAGTCCATTGCCTTGTTTCAGGCCTTCCAGGACGGCACTGTTGTCACCCTTTAAGATGGTGCTTTCACTTTTCTTAGGTTTTGCTGCAGTGACAAACACACCTGACATCTCAGTGGCTCATGACTAAGAGGTCTGTTCCTTGGTCACAGCAGTGGGTGACCTACAGTTCTTCTCCATGTGTCTTCACTTAGGGATCCAGGCTGAATAAGCAGCTGCTATATGGGTTACATAGCTCTTCTGGTAGAGAAATGACAGTAACAGAACTACACAATGGCTCTTACAACTTCTGTCATTGCCACTTGACTACTTATTGACCAAATCAAATCACATAGCCATGCCTGATGTTGACTGGGCTGGAAGTACAATCTTCTCACATGGAAATGTAGCAAACACTTGGGAGCAGTAATACAAACTCTCATAGAAGTGAAATTCATGAACACAGCAGTCCTCAACCACCAGAACCTAATGTACCAATGAAATACTTTCAAATCTTACCTGGTGGATCATCAAATAGGTTGCTTTTGCCACAACTTTTTCAGAGGTTGTTAGGAAGTTGAAGTCCTCACTTCCCACACTGGGTCCTTGCTCAGTTAAGAGAAGGAAATAAGCCAAAAAGACTCAGAGACCCAGGGCTGGGCTGTAGAGGAAATGATTGAAACTCCTAGTAGGGAAGAGTATGCACTGGGCATCCCCACAACACAAAGTTGACTTTCGGGAACAGAAACACCTACTCAACCAGACAAGGAAACACAGAAAAGTGAGTTTGAAACCGGCCTTCCTGGCCATAAGGCCATTGTTTTAGAAAGACAATGGTTCAAGGACCATCCTCATTCAAATGTGGATGGATTGCAAAAGAAAGGAGGTGGACTGGCTGCCAGGTTTGGGGGTGATGGTTTTGGCTGGTGTGGCATTCCTGCATCTTTGCTGGTGTTATTTAAGAGCAACATGGACATGATTTTAAACAAGTTAGTAACATTCCCATTTGAATGGGTTTACTTATTTGGCGGTAACAATATGTTCCTGTAAGGACCTAGAGACAAAGGAAGAAGCACATGCAAACGGGGTGGGAGCAAGAAAGCATTTTATAATTTCTCAGGCTATGGGCATCCATATGTGATTTCTTACCAAACCCCAAAGACCCATCTTCTCTCCACAGAGAGCCCTCTGTGGTCAACAGGGGGAAGGAAATGTCCTGTTACTTTCAGAGAAAAGGGTTTAGGAATGACATTTAGGAACAGATCTTGGCTGTTCACTGAATTGTTTGAAAGTTCAGGTCAAAGGCCCAGAGTCTTTTGGTATGTTTTTTGTGCCACCAATTGAGCCTCTGCTGTCATGGGGATATTTTGCATCAGGGGCCAAGATGGAACATCTCAGAGAAAGGAGAGGCCTTAGAGATCTCAGAACCCAGGGAGTGAAGCTGCTTGCTCAGGTCTACCTGGGCAGTTTGCCTCCCGGCTTCCAGGCCACAATGCCATGTTTTACTCTACACCAGCTCCCATTCACCAGCCCTGAAAAATTCTTTCTGCAGACACAACCCAGATATTTCTGTTAATAACAGACTTTGAATAGCAGTCTTCCCTTCAGACCTTTCCCAGACACCATTTCAAATGATGGCTCCCTTGACATAAACCCTGGGGCTTCCCTGAACCTCCTGCTGCCTTGGCAGGAACCCCATGCAGCCAGCCCATCCTCTATGTGGGGGGTTAGGTGAGAACTAAGTACTTGTAATAGGACTAGAAGTGTCAAGGAGGAAGTCACCTGAGGCCTGGGATTGTGGTCAATGAGAGAGGTAGAGCTGAATCTCAGGAGACTGGCAGCTCAGGATATAAAAGAAGGCCTTAGATCTAATATCTTTTGTGGTCTCTGAGCCACCCTTGTAACCAGAGAAAACAGTTACAGGCCAGGAGAAGATACAGCGCCTTCTTCCTTGCCCTTCCTTCCACAAATAATTGTGATTAAGAGCTGGGGCTTTCTGTTCAGAAACTACCTTCCAATTCCAGCTGCACTGCTTACTATCTCTGTACTGTCTGGCCTCTTACATAAACTTCTAAGCCTCCGTCTCATTGTCTGTAGAATGGGGGTAACGCTAGTATCTACTTCACATGGTTGCTATGGGAATGAAATAAGAGAATGCGCATCTAGCATATTGTACAGTTTCCAGCACAAAGCTCAGTAATGGTTGCCTATCACTGTTATTTTTTAGTAGTACTTTCTAAGGTGTTGGGTACATAGCTTTGAAAGAGACAAATGTATACCAGCCCCCGTGGAGCTGCGATCTGGCAAATGAGCATGTTGCCTTCTCATATGTCCTTCACGACCTTTGAAAATTCAGGATGGCTAAAGAGATCACTTAAGGATCAAAGACCAACCTGTCACTTTGTGATGGAGGTTGAGATGCAGAGAGGAAAAGGCACTCAGCCAAGGCCCTGAACTCAAGTTTCTATACGCTGTATTCCAGTCATTCATCCTCTTCTTGTTATTGTTGTTGACTGATTTTGAGATTCTTCTTAAAATTTTTCTCCTGGGGCACCTGGGTGGCTCAGTTGGTTGAGCATCTGACTTCAGCTCAGGTCATGATCTCATGGTTCGAAGTTCGAGCCCCACACAGGGCTCTGTGCTGACAGCTCAGAACCTGGAGCTTGCTTTGGATTTCCCTCTCTCTCTGCCCCTTCCCCGCTCATGCTCAGTCTCTCAAAAATAAATGTTAAAAAAAAAATTTTTTTTAATTTTCTTCTTAACTGTCAGAGCACTTGAATTCATGAGCCCTGCAAGTGTAGGGGTGAGAGAGAGTAAGGGAAACACCTGAAGGCTGAAAACAAGTGGAGAAGATCTGCCTGAGGCCTGCGTTACAGAAACAAACTCTTTCTAACAGCAGAACTCTGAGCATAAAGGGAGTATTTTCAAACAATTCAGAAAATGAGCTCAAATCAATGATATTCATAAGACAAAGAAGAAATCAATAAGGAATATTTTCTTTTTTCATCTGTCTTGTGCCCTGAAGTTATTCAGAAGACATCTTCTGGCCCAGTTCCGGGGCAGGTCTATCTTCAAAGATGTCTGTTCCAGTTATTCATTGCTGTGTAACCAGTGATCCCGACATGTGATGGCTTGAAACCATTTTATCATATCTCTCAGTTTTGTGGGCCAGAATACAGGCAGGGCTTGGCTGGGTGATTCATCTGTCCTGCATGTCACGAGCAGCCGCCACTTGGTGGTATTCAGTTGGTGCACAGGCTGCTCTCAAGGGTTCCAAGTGACATTTGGAGGCTTCCCCTACCCATCAGCACCTTGGCAGGGATGGCTTCAAGGCTGGGCTCCACTGGAACCAAGGACCAGAGCCTCCACATGGCCTCTCCACTCAAACTTCTTACATCAAGCCAAGCAGAGTCACATGGTCTTTTTGACCTGGCTTTAGAAGTCACATAACGTCTCTTTAGCCATGCTCTATTGTTGAAGCAGGTCTAGGCCTGCCTAGTTTTAAGAGACTGGGAATAGATCTCATCCCTGAATGGGAGGTGTGTCAAAGAGGTCGAATCTCCATGGCCCCAAACTTGGGCCCTAATGTGGAACGTGTTTACCTCATTCTCTCTGAATGGACCCCTTGAGTAGCCATAGTTATGAAGAATGATAAAAAGTCAGGGTGTATAGAGTCCTCATTTCCTGAGGACAAGGGTTCATGGCAGTTTTATGTAAACCAGTATTTCTTCCCAGTTTCATAAATACATTATAGAACATCTCCAATTTTGGCCCAGTCTTGTGATAATTGAAATATACAATGGCATTTTGATATAAGCCTTCTGACATTCACATCTCTTTTGTGACCCTAAAATTGAATCATTAGGCATTTGGCTTAAAAAATATTACCAACAAATGAGCACTGAAGAACTACTTGCCCGTTGCCTGAACATCAGAGATGGAATAAGACTCATGAGAGTGGAATGGAGTAAGAGAGAGTGGAATGGCATGAGAATGAAATAAGACCCAGAGACGCTTCTATCACTTTATCAAAGTTTTCGCCTAGTTAGCATGGATGATTAGCTGTGTGCCAGGCACTGTCCTAAGCGTTTTATATACATGATCTTGTTTATTCCTTTCAATAACCCTGTGAGGTGACTGTTATACCCATTTTCCAGATGAGGAAACTGAGGCTTAGAGAAATTAAGTAACTCTCTCAAAGTCATACAGCTACTAAATGACTCACTCATTCACTCACCCAACAAATACTTAGTAAGTGCCTACTATGTGCCAGGCACTCACCTAGGAGCTGAGATGATAGCAGTGAACAAAACAGACAAAAATGCCTGCCCTAGTGAAGCATACATTGAAGCAGAGAGTGGAGAAACAAACAATAACATATAAATAATACATATATATAGCATATCAGGTGATGAGTGCTATGGAGAAAACTAAATAGGGAAAGCAGAATCTGGACTGTAAGGGTGGGGGTAAGTTATTGGTTCATATAGAGTGGTCAGGTGGCTTCACCGCAGAGGGGGCATCCAAGCAAGTACCTGAAGGAGATGAGGGAGGGAGACAGGTGGAAATATGGAAAGAGGGAACAGTGCTGGAGCTCAGGAAAAGAATTTGACCCCAGGTCTGTCTGGCCTAAGCCCATGCTTATAATCCCTGTGCTTACAGGACTTAGTATAACCCTGGGATGGCTCTTAACTCAGTGCTGCTCATATTTGAGCACACAAAGAATCATGGGGAATTCTTGATACAACTGAGATTCCTGGGCCACCTCCAGAGATTTTGAGGCACTAAGTCCCCTGTAGGGTCTAAAAGCTCACATCTGTAACAAGTACTCAGATTAGTGACCACTCTTTGAGAAGCAATGTTAAAGAAACTTAGCAAAATGGGGCATAAATGGCAGAGAAAGTCCTGTGGGGTTGCAGGAATGCTTATGGATGCTGCCATTTAACATTAATTCCCAGTATTCCCACCCCCACCTTACCAAACCCCCCCCCCCAAGAGCTGGCTGTTACCTGCTACACATAAACACACACACACACACACGGATATGCACGCATACACACATGCAAACACATGCACACACACATATGCTAGGTCAAATCCCCAACAAATATAACCTCTCAATTATCACTTTATCTAGTATTAATTGAAAAGCCAAGACCTTAGTCAGAAATTCTGGCCCAACTCACAGCAGCTGTGTATCTTGGGCAAGTCACTTAACCTTTCTGGGCCTGATTCCTTATTTGTAAAATGACCAGATGGGGCTTAATGATTCCAAAGGTCTCCTTTAGCAATAAAATTCTATGTTTTATATGTATGCTAAGTCTGTAGGGTTAGGAATAAAAGAAAAATTCTAGGTATTATGTGAAACTACTAAGACCCACAGATTGTAGTTTTAAATTTGGGAATAAAGATATGCAGAGGTCTTCATTTTTTAATAAAGTTTGGTGAGAGAGGGAGGCATTTGATAAAGAGTGAGTCCTTCCCCTACCTAGCAAAGCATTAACCCCATTCTGTGAGGTAACAAAGTGACATAGGGAAGAAGGAGAGGAAAGAGAATTGGACAAAGTACACACAGATTATAGATGGTGCATGTCATAATGTTGACAATGATGCTACCCGCCATTTTTCAGCCCCTTGCTGGGAGCCAGCACCCCATGATCTGGGAGTTGAATGAAATAATTTACCTTTACCATATTTCTTTGTCTTTCAGATTCAAGACCCTTCCAGATTCTTCCAGATTTTTCTGTTCTCACTGGTGGTTCACTGTCTGTGGCCTCCAGTCCAGATTTTTAGTTCAAAGGGAAGGTACACAGGCCAGACTTGTCCATAAAATGCAGGTAAATGATGAAGATTACATGGCCTGGGAGAGGGAAGGCTGAATCTGACCAAACCAAATCCATTCTGAGGTTTGCCTGAGAGGTCATCGCCTTGGCAAAGCTTTCAGCAGGTTCTTAACCTGTAAAATGAGCAGAATTGCTGTGGTTTCTACAACCTCCTGGATGCAGAAGCACCAAGAACTGAGTGTGCAGCCACGAGAGCAAGATGCTACTGATGCTGAGCATGCAAAATACACAAGTGCCAGAATAGTATAGTAGTGATGGGAGGCCAGGTACTGAAGACAGTTAGAACCTCGTTTGCCTTTTTAATATTACTAATCACCAAGGAAGGGGCACCTGGCTGGCCCAGTGAGTGGAACATGTGACTCTTGATCTCAAGGTTGTGAGTTTGAGCCTCACATTGGGTATAGAGATTACATAAAAATAAAATCTTAACAACAACAACAACAACCAAAGACATTGATTGAGTACCTACACTTTGCCAGTTGCAGTACAAAGTCCTTTGCTTCTAGAACCTCTCTGGATTCCTATGATTACCCTAAGTGGTGGGTCCCGTTATCATTTCTATTTTCTGAATGAGGGCACTGAAGCTCAGAGAAGTAAAATTACTTTCTCCCAAGGTCATAAAGCTATTAGGTGGCTGAGCTGGGATTTGAACCGGGAACTGTGTCACCCCCTAGTTTGGGTGGTTAATACTGTGTGCTATAGCCTGGCCTCCATGCATTCAGCTGTGTATTTCTTGGAACAGTAACATTGGGTGCCTTCATAAATCTATAAACTGATGCTCTAGGAACATTGACATAGCTACACAATTTGGCTTGAATTTAAATCCATCTGTTTGGGCTATTACTTCATTCGATCTCTCTTTTATCTTTGCTTTTTGATTAGGTTTCACTCCCCGAGAATGATATAGTGTACCCTTCTCAAATTCCTCAATGACTGACTCCCTTCCTAGAAGAAAAGGGGTAGGGTTATTACCCAGGAGCCTCTTGACAGTGAAAAGAAGGAAGAGGAAAATACACTCTGAGCTCCAAGACCCTTAAGCTGATTGTTGAGATCATTTCTCAGCCTCAGCTTCAAATGGCCTAGGGAGCCCTGCCTGCCTGCCCACCCTCCCTGAGAAAGGACAATCCGATTGTAAATATTATCTGTGCTTCTAGGAACATTCGAATGGTAATACCCAAGCAATTACTTTCCTTTCAAGATCATTAAACACAAATCAGACTTGTATTTTAATAGGGCTGCCAATGTCGTTAATGGTGGGGAGGGTGGCATGAAGGGTGAGGTTTTTCCTCTAATGGCTGAATGTTTACATTATTACCCTTCCTGAGAAGCTTTGCTGGGGGAGGTTGCTCAGTGCCGCAGAAGCATTTCTTTGCTTTCTTGCATACCGGAATTCTACCCATCTTTTGCCACATGTAGTTTCGGAGCATTTTGGAGGAATGGCCTGTGACCTCCCTTCCACCCTCCCCTGTTACCCACAGTGTCCCCACAAACATGGCAGGGTCCCAGGGAAGGAAGAGGACTCTGGAAAGAGTGAACAGTGACTTTTACACAGGAGGCTCACTCTCTCAACTGGGATCCTAACTCCCTACTCTCTTCCTCCCATTAAAAGGAACACAGGTACTAAAAATGATGCCAGAGGAGCCAGTCAGAAGACCTGAGTCCTCTGCTCCCATTCAAGGCAGAGGCACAGGGTGGATAGGAAGTTTGTATGGCTTGTTCTCCTCTTTTCCCTGACTCCCTGGTTTCCTGGTGGCACCTCAGAGACCGGGAAGAGATGAGCTGGTGCTTCGGTAGAAGTTGCCACTGGAGTCTGTGAGGGGGCTCTTGGAAGACAGGAGGTGCTAATGCCAGGGGTGGGGTGGACCATTCCTCACCCGGCGCTGCTGTGCCACTGTGGGTCCCTTTGCTGTGGCCCACACAGCACGTCCTCTGGTCCCTCCCCCAGGACCCTGTGAAGGAGACCCGAGTGGCTCTCTGTGGAGTGAGGTTCAGGTTCACTCAGAAACCATCCTGTACCCAAACATTCCTCCTATTTGGCAGCTGGAGTCAGTGCTTTGCCAGGGTCTGATGCTTTTCACTGTTGATTGAGAAATTACACGGCAAATAGAAATTTTAAATGTTGGGTGGGCCAGAGGATGCTATTTGGGTTGTGTTTTCCTTTGAACTTGTGCTCTGGTTTTTTCATTTAAAAAAAAACTTTATTGATTAGTAATTGACAAGTCTAATTGTATATATTGAAAGTGTGCAATGTGACCATTTGATATGCATATACATCATAGAAAGACTTATGAGTTCATTGTGAACTGTATTTCTAAAGCATAGAAAAACAGGGTATGTATGCTCAGACCACATCTCTAGAGAACAAAGTAGGGCACAGGCTTTGGAATCAGATTGCCCCTAGTTTTAATTGTTTTAATTGTTACTAACTGTGTGACCTCAGGAGGTTTGTTTGAACTCTCTTGATTTCTTCATCTGTAAAATGGAAGGGAGGGGAGGTACATGCAGAGGTTAATAATACTTATTTCATAGGATTTTTATGAGGATTAGATATGTGTAAGGTCCTTCACATAGGCTGCTTCATGGGAAGGGCTTAATTATTTTTCTATTCTGTAATCAGTGGCCTTTGGCTGCTACAGACACAAACACTAAATATACAGATAAAACCAAGTGGTTTACTTATCTCTAAGGTTAACGTAACTGATGTCACAGTCATTCTGAATATCAGCTTTTGGTGGAAGAGGGGAGACCAAGAAATAAGCCCTACTGAGTTCACAGTTCTGTGGAGAATGTGCTGCTCTCCATTTGTCCCAGGTATGTGAGGAAGCAAATTCTCCCTGGTACGTGTTCTTCTTTGCGATGTATATTCATTTCCTTTTTTTTTTTTTTTCTTCTGTTTGCAGGTGCCATCCTGGTGGTTTTATAAAATTATCATATTTGTACCTACTCAGTACATTATCCTGGGAATGGAGCCCAGAATATGCGTTATGGTCATTGATCAAGAGACAAAATGGCAGCTGAAATGGCTTTCCACTGGGCACAGAGTGACAGGAAGCTTGGTATATGGAGGGAGAGCTATGTTTGCCCAAGGCCCTGAATGAGGTTCATGGTTCCAGAGCCATCTTTTGTGCTCAGATCAATTAATAACAGACATAGCCATGCCCACTGATTTCATCAATGTGTCTCCTAGCTTCTTCTTCTGGCCTGATCAGTTTACCTTTCTGAGGTTTTATTATTGGACAAGCACAAGTTCAAACTTGGGTCCTTTCAGTGCCTAGTCTACTGGCTTATTCAAGAAGAGATCTCTGGGGATTGGAATCTCAATATTCTGCTCTAGAAGACCTCCATTTGTGCCCCCAGAGACCAGAAGTACCTGAAAAGCATCATTCTGAGGAATGTGCAGCTAAGGTTTTGCCTTGAACTTTTCTCACTAATAAGGTTAATGATGTAATGATAGTCCCAACTATAGCTTTTGGTACTAAGCCCCTGTAGAGATGTAAGTAGATCAGTGGTAAGAACTTTTAGTGCATTCTCATTTTGAGCTCATAGAATGGGTGACTGATACATGCCCAGAGTTCAATTACATGAGGGGCTTGTTGCTGTACCTCTGATCTTTTGCGTGAATTCACTAGTTTTCATGGTCCAAAGTAGATGGGTTTGACATATCCAAGTCAAGGCTGGCTGACTTCCATTGGGGAGCTAGTGGAGAGAGTTATTTTCAAAGTTTAATATCATGTTTTCCTCTATAAAATAATACCTGTTAATTAAGGAAAAATTAAGATTCTTATTTACAAATAAGTAGAAAGAATAAGTACAAATAAGAGAAGAAAATTATCCATAGTCCCACCACTTAAAGACTACCAGTTTTAGCATTTGGAGATACTTTTTTCCATTTTTTTTTTCTACTTGTGGATCTTTTTTTTTTTTTTAACACAGTGTGTTTGTACAATACACAGGATTTTTTCCTATTAACATTATGCTGTAAACACATTATTGAAAACTCTTAATAAATGTAATTTTAATAACTATATAATATTTTGTGGTAAAACTTATCTGACCTTTTCTATATATTGGGTACTTAAGTTGTTTTTGATTGTCTGTAATTATAAATAATATCATGATAAATATCTATGAGTATAAAACTTTTTTATTACTTAAGATTATTTCCTTAAATCAGAGTCCCAGCATTAAAATTACTGGGTCAGAAGGGATAGACATTTTATAGCTCTTAATCCATAATGCAAAGTGGAAATTATTTTGCTGGGGAAGAGGGTGGCTGAATGGTTATTCCATATTTCTAAGGCTTTCTTTTTTGTGTATTCATATACCAACCAAGGCACTATAAGATTGAGGCTTGCTAGATGTTAATTTTTCAACATTAAGCACTTGAGGTAGTGTATGAAATATTATTGCTCTTCAAAAGAGTGATATCTGTAAATAATATCAGGACCCTAAATCAAACATGCTTCAACAAAAAAGACCATTTTCTGGCTCATTAATTAAAACTCTAGAGGCAAGATGCATTCAGGCATGGTTGGATCCAGGACCTTGATTTTTGTCTCCCTAACCTTTGGCTTTGTTTTATTCTCTACTGGACTAATTCTTAGGCAAGGTCTCCTCGTTTGCTCATAAGATTATTCTAGAAGCTCCATCTTCACTCTATCTTCCTAGCAGCTCTAGTGGAAAAAGCTTACCTCTTTCCCGGTAGTCTCAGCAAAATTCCAGAATGGAGACTTCTTGGCTCTGATTGGCTTAAAATGACTCATGTGACTGTGGCCTGCGGGTTATTACACTCTCCTTAGCCCAGTCTGGCTTACAGGCTTTTCCCTGCAGCTGGACAAGGACTCACCTAAACCAACACTGAGAGTGGGAGAGACATAGCCCTCCCAGAGAGAATGAGGAGGGTGTTATTTGAAGACGGGGGATGAGTGTCAGCCAACGCAAGAATAGCAAGTGTCCATTAAAAAGCAGTCTTCTTTCAGGGTGCTCCCTAGAACGCTTCCTCTAGAATAAGAACCTCAAACAAGGTATTATGGCCTTGCTAAAGATAGGAGCTGAGCCCTCGTGACCCTCTACAGGAATCACATGATCATTATCATCAGGTAAACAGACTACCATGGAAGCTATCTCTAGGAAACCAAACTCATTTCTTCCCTATTCATTTGGCAAATATTTATTTTAGCACGTACCATGTATCACTTCAGCATTTATTTAGCTGCCAATGTCCTAGGTGCTGGGGACACAATGATTTCCATCCAATCTTGCCTTCTGGTTTAACCTTTTGAATGTTCAAATGAATTGCCTGAGATGTCTCTGATGTACGCTGGCTGTCCATAGGCCACGTATATGTTTATTTACAATTGGAATGGCTCATTGCTGCTCTGGCTGGCTGGGCTATAATTTGCTCAGGCACTTAAGCTTACTATAAAAAAAAAAACAAAAAACACTGCTTCTTCACTAGCCTTAATTTGGCTGTTTTGTTTGTACTGGAGATTGTCTAGATGGAGCGAGCATTCAACTTAAATGCAGCAGAAATGTAAAATAGGGCATGTGAAGGAAAAAGGTAAGAATTACTAATAAATCCCCTCAAATGAAGAGTGACTTTCAATTTGGCCCTTGAAGGTATTTGCATAACCTAATTTCCTGCTCCGGGATCTTTGCTGTTATCCATTCACATATGGAAAAATAGAGAGTAGTCATTTGTGCTGTTACTTGAATAATAGTCATTTGTAATTTTACTTGAATGTGCCAACAAATTTTAGTCAGAAACGTCTCCCTAGAGCATTATATCCCCAAACTCTGTGACCAACAGAGGTATTGAAATTAGTGAATGCGTGCTCATTCATTCAGCAAACATTGATTGAGCCGTGTACCAGGCACTGTTCTGAGAGCATTCTTGAGCCAAAGAAAGATACTGAGGTCAACAAATCAAGACGCAATACCTCTAAATTTGAGGAAGAGTCAGCAAAGCAAAGAAGACAAAGCCTTGTGGATGTGGAAGCAGAAGACCCTTCACTGTCTTACCTCCTCCATGACCCCGGCCAAGTGGCTTCGTCTTCCCGCCTTCATCCGGCTGATCTTGTAATTTGAGAGGCAGCGTCAGGAAAGGTAAAGAGGAGGCCACACTCTGAGCCGGTTAGAAGCTTAGGTAATAACCTCTCCGAGGCTTGTGTTCTTTTCTCAGTTCCCCACTTACCAGCTGCGTGAGCTGGGGTGAGTTTCTTATCTCTGATCTCAGTGTTCTCAACTGTAACATGGGGTTTCAAAGAGACCTGTCTCCGAATTGCGTGTGAGAAACGCCTGAGATACTGCATTTAGAGAACCCAGCCTACTGCCTGCTGTGGAATGAGGTCTCATCGAATGTGACCTGCCACTTCTACCGTTACTGCTTGGCTGACATATCTATTTAGTGAGGCTTATAACGAACCAGGTACACTCTCGTGATGGGGATAGAGCCCTGAATAAACGGGAAGGTTCCTGCTGACAAGGAGCTTAAATTCTAGTGTAGAATTATTATTTATTACTCACAATAAATTAGTAAGCAAACGAGCGCATTGATCATATAAGTTCAGATAGTGAAATGTGCTCTGAAGGAGACAAAATGGAAAGACATAACACACAGTGGCTGGAGATAGGGGAGTCTTTATGTATGTAGGGAGACATTTGGTGGAATATGTGAATGCTGGGAAGGCAGCGGTTGTGTCAAAAACCTGAAGGAGGGCTGTGGCTGACATCTAATTGTCACTTATTCCAGCTTCATTTGCAACAAATAATAAATAAACATCCCTTTTGAGAATGCCGATCAGGGGTTTAAGACAGAGAGCTCAGGTTAAACTTCAGTGACCTGTAATACATTCAGAGAGGTATCTGATGCTAATACTTCTCTCTTCTCTCTGTGTCTTCTCTCCCTCCCTCCCTGCCTCCCTTTCCTTCCCTCCCTGTCTCTCTCCCTCTCCCTCTCTGCCTCTCTCTCCCCCCTCCCTCCTCCCTTCCTCCTCCTACTCTCTTCCTCCCTCCTCCTCCTCCCTCCCTGAGCCCTCCCTCCTCTTCTCTCCTGCCCTTCTCCTGTCATTCCCTGCTCCCTCTTGACTTTGAGCCTTTAGGTTTTTGGTTCCCTCTGTCTGGAATTCCTTCCTTCTTACTGGAGGTCCCATCTTTACCTGCTGGCTAATTTTTTACTCTTCCTTCAAGATTCAGAGCAGTTTGCGATTACTGTGTGAAGCTGTCCTGTTTCTGCTTTCCCCATCCTGTATCCTTTTCATCTCCCACCATTGAGTTCAGAACCTCTTCTATCTGCCCACATTATTCTACGGGATGATAGCTATTAATTTACATGTCCTTCTCCCTCAGTAGAACAGGAGCTCCTAAAGAACAAGTTCTGTGTGCTATTTATATCTGTGTCCAGGCAACTTCGTCCAGCACTGTCCAACAGAACTTTCCGTGATGATGAAAACATTCCATGTCTTCACTGTCCAACACAGTAGCCACAGAGGATTTTGAGCACTTGAAATGTGGCCAGTGCTAGTGAGAAAGTGAATTTTTAATTTAACTTAATTTTAACGAAGTTGAGATAGCCACATGTGGCTGATGGCCACCATATTATTGGACCGTGTAGATTACCACTTCATGTAGCACACATCTGATGTCAAACAAATGACTCTTGCAGGAGCATACAGTTGCCGAACTCTCTGTTGTTTATATGATAGTAAGTTCTTGAAAGATCTATTAGTGCATTTTGTTTTTAATGACTTTGATCCCTTAAATCCAGTAATACTTTCCTCTCATTTCATTCACTAGGTCAAAATAGTCACTTATTAATTCATTATCCTATTGTGGCTAAGCATATAAGCTCTGGGCTCAAACAGAACCCGAGTCTGATCTAGATTCCCCACTTACCAGTATTACTAGTCATGTACCCACAGCCAAGTTATTTAACCTCTCTGGAACTCAGTTTCCTTATTTGCTAAATGATAATATTAATAACAGCCAGATCAAGGTTATTTGTGCTGATTAAATGAGACAATGCATGGAGATTATTGAGCTCATTGCTTGGCACATAGTTAGCATTCAAAACATTGAGCAACTGTTATGTATTCTTTCATTCGTGCAAATCACATTTATTGAGCACCTACTATGTTCCAGATGCGATGCTAAGGGATTGGAGGTAAAACCCTTTCAAGACAATGAGAACAAAAATAGGAATATAAGCAAAATTGTGGATTCAAAAGGACATGTTATAATATGAGCATCAACACCTTATGTTTTAACCAAAAAAAAAGTCTTACTGAAGTATTTTCTTTTCAAAGGGATAAATTTTATCCCAAATTATTTTTTTAAACCTACAGGCCCAGAATTTGCACCCACACCATTAAGCCCTTGATCTGTGTTTGTTAATTCATGCTTAGTCTGGGTCAACATTCTTTTTCATCATCAGGTAATGAATTTGTGTGTGGCATTAAGCTTTTATATCGTGAAATCCAGCTCAAAAAGGAAGATTTTTCTGCTCCTCAGAGGACTGTGTTTTCTGACTTTGATGTATCATTTATGCATCTCATCCATTATTGATGTGTTACAGCCTTTACACGAGGCACCAATCTTTTGAAATAAAAATAAAACTACATCGTCCTGATCTCTTTCTTGTCCATACTGTTTTTAGAGTACAAGAGATTCTTGTGTTCTGCAGAATTCACTTTGAAGCCCCTTTTCTTTGAACGCAAATGGCAGGAGGGGCCCCAAACAACCCGGTCTTTCCTATTTCATGGAAGAGCTGCGTGCACGTGTCTAATTTTAAATTCTGAAGTGCAAATGTCATGTAATGAAAGTATCAGCAGTTACTTAAATGTGGTTAAATATGGAAACTCAGCATAAAGTCGATGTTTATTTGCAGACGGTGACAGTGATAAGGGCAGGAGCCTTCCTGATAAGTGGCTTTCAGCCACTGTTAATCGGCTGATGGATGGATTGGTGCGAGGCTGGTCACAAGGAAGCTCTCATCCTCTGTAATGGAACTCGCTCATCCGTCTAGTGGAGGGAGGAAGGGAGGGAGAGAGAGGGTAAGAGGGAGAGCGAGCGAGCGAGAGAGAGAGAGACAGAGAGAGGCCATGTGCACAGTTGATTCCATTATTCTGCCCAAAGCAACCTCTACTGCTAGTGAGAGGAGGCAAATGTCAGGAAACTTTGACCCAAATCAGAATAGAAACTTTAAGATTCACAGAATGTCACAACTGGAAGAGATCCTGGCAGTCATCTAATCCAACCCCTGGATTTTTAGATGAGGAAATTTCCATGCAAGAAATTGCACCAACATTTATTAATCAATGCACATGTATATACTTTCTGCACCAGCATTTATTAATCAATGCACATGTATTTACTTTCTGCTTAAAACCTATAGCCGGTTGCATAGTGCCCTTAAGGCAATTCTTTAGTAAGACATCAAGGCCCTTTATGGACTGGATTCTGCTTCTCTCTTTCTTTCATCCTTCCTCGTGCATGCTACACTTCCACCAGAGATTTCCAGTACTTTGAGCTTCTTGCTTGGGCAACTTCTGTTGAAGCTTTAGAGGGCTGCTTGGATGCCACCTCCACAAAGGTTTCCCCGACTCCCTAAGTCTGGGATAGGTATGCTGTCATCTCTGTTCTTTTTCCTCTCATAGCAGCTGCCTATCATGTTAATCTGTTTACTGTCTGTCTCTCCTACTTGAGCAGGAGCTCTTTGAGTGCCAGGACATCATCTCATCATAACTGTATCTCCATGACCTTGCAAGGTGCCTGGCACATAGTAGGTGCTCATTAAATATCTGATGATGAAATCGAGTGTCTCATTATATTATATGGCAACCACTCAAGCAGACACTAGAAACATAAAACTGAGTAAAACACAGTTTCTGTTCTGGAATAAGTCCAGTTAATTCATTCCATTTATTCATGTCTCTGCCTACATATGACATTTTGCCAATGTGTCACATTTGAACTAGTCACATTTCTTGGTTTTGAGAAAAGTTTAGCTAGACACTTGAAATTCCCAAATTTTCAAACAATGCTTAATAATATCACTACCGCTAGAAATCTGACAAAAAGAACCTCAGATAATTTGACCCCAATTAAGCGGTGCTCTGACAAGTGACAAGAAACAAGCTCATATTTGTTGTTCAAAAGAACCACTGCCAGGGTAATCCCACAACTAGTAATTATTCTCTCTTATACCTGCTCAGGTGACAGGCAGGAATGAGAAATAAGAGACCTGTAGAATGTTAGGACTTGAAGAGAATTTGCAATCACTTAGCCCAGCCCCCTTCCCTTACAGAGGAGAAAATGGCAGACTGAAGAGAGTAAGTGATTGGTTCAACGTCAAGTGGCTGTTTCATGGGTGCCTTGGGCTTCAGAGCTCCACGGGCCATACTCCTTCTCTGACGAGTTACCATTCAGAACCATGACTCCAAATCTCCCCATGCCAGATCATTCGTCTTCAGACACACACCTGGCTGTGGTGGTGGGCATTGGCTTTTTGGGGCTGCTCAACAGCCCTTCTGCTTGGTAACAGTGCTCTAATTTTTATTTGGAAGCCTGTCTCTCCCATGCATGAGGAAGCTGACATCACTTCAGCTTCGGGTGTGCATCCCGACTGACTTAAGTCAATCAGCATATTCCACCTAACTCTCTGGTTTTCAGTCTGAGTAGAAAATCGAGAGAGCTCCCCATTGATTCAGACTTAACAAGGATAGCCCCCTTAAAAAGCCCCCAGGCACTGGGCTCATAAGGGGTTCCTGATACCGGGACAGGGTATCCATGGACAGAGATCCATGAGCAGGGGCTGCTCTTGGAATAGAGGAATGATTTATAAGTGCCAGCAGGGCCCCTCACTGGCTGCTGGAAGGCCATTTCCATCAAAGACAGAAAGAACAAAGTCAGGTAGAGACACTCCTTGTTCTGGCCATCAGCTCTAGGACACTCACTCTGTTCCACTCACAGTCTAGGGAAGCCCATTTACTACCATGTTTCAGCCAACAATTTCTGTTTACAAGTAGTCTTCAGTTCCCAGCCCCCAAATCAAGTATTTAATTAAAAAATTAATGAGTTAATCAATCCATGCAAATTATTAGTTCACGGTGCCAGATACCATGTGAAGAATGATGTAAAAAGCTAGCTGGCCCTTCCAATGGCTGTAGACACTGGCCATCAAGCATTTTTCTCAGGCAATTTATTTTAGTTCAGAAAACATTTATGGAGCACCTGTTGCATACCAAGCCTGCATGAGGAAATGCAGAAATGAATAAGATATACTCCTGGTCTTGAGGAGCTCATGTGGTCTAATTGGAGAGTCAGACAGATAAAAAGAGTTACTGACTTCTCATCATGATCTGAAGCCAGTGTTCTGGTCAGATGCAACCAAGAACCTTCCCTGTCTAGGGAGCCTCTGGCTTCAGCTAGGCTCTATTTATTCCATTTCCAAGGGTATCACGAATTTTATTTTTTTATTTTATTTTATTTTATTTTATTTTATTTATTTTATTTTAACATTTATTTTTGAGACAGAGAGGGACAGAGCATGAATGGGGGAGGGGCAGAGAGAGACGGAGACATAGAATCCGAAGCAGGCTCCAGGCTCTGAGCTGTCAGCACAGAGCCCGACGTGGGGCTCGAACTCACGGACCGTGAGATCCTGACCTGAGCTGAAATCAGATGCTTAAACCCACTGAGCCACCAAGGTGCCCCCAAGTGTATCACGAATTTTAAAAAATTGTTTTGAAAAGGAACAGTGCCCCTTGGAGGTTAAGGGCTGAGGACCATTGCTGTTATTTCTTGCTAACGAGAGACAATTCCAGGGACCCAGTGTGTATTTTTAAAAACAAGACTAAATAATAGGTTGGGGCTATTTCCGTAGAGCTGCCGTGATGCTAATAAAGAGAAATCCTGGCGAGCCTGGGTAGTGGAAGATGTAGGACCTGGCAGGGGCCGTGGCACCACAAACAAGAACTATTAAACCCCAAACAAAAATACCATGAGCAACAAGGGCTCTCTGGGACAGCTGCCAGCCAGTTGGTACCAATAGAATCAGAAAAAGGCCTGTTGAAAGTGTATTTAAAAGTTCCTAGTGACCCCAGGTTACTAGAATGTACAAGCCTCCAGTTTAAGACAGATCAGTTCTGCGGATGTAATGTACAGCATGGTAACAATAGGGAATGATACTGTTTTTATATTCTAAAGTTGCTAAGAGAGTAGACCTTACACATTCTCATCATAAGAAAAAAAATTATAACCGTATGTGGTGATAGATATTAAGTAGACTGTGGTGGTCATTTCACACTAGACAGATTGTATCATTACATTGTACACTGAAACTAATACAGTGTTATGTGCCAATTATACCTCAGTTAAAAAAACTTTTTAAAGAAGTTTCTAGTGACGCTATGAGAGTTGCCACTTTTTAAAAAGGTACACTGAAAGCCCACTCTGTGTTAGCTATTTTAGATGTCAGTTACTTCATTGAATGTTCATTAACCATACTTGAAGTGGGTACGGCTGTCTATTCCACAGCCTGGAACAGTGAAGAAAGGTTTGTTGGGAGGCATGTGGGAAGGAAATGCGAGGCTGCTGTAACAGGAGCCCACTGACCCTGTGCCACAGGTAGAAATGAGGTAAACTCCCAAGGCTAGGGGTGTCAGAGGTATACATGTGCTTGTAGATATCTTAAAATTTATTATTTCTATTGAAAGAGAGAGAAAGAATCCCAAGCAGGCTCTGCACTGTCAACACAGAGCCCGACGCGGACTCGAACTCACAAACCGTGGGATCGTGACTTGAGCCAAAATCAAGAGTCACAGACCTAACCGACTGAGTCACCCAAGTGGCCCTTGTAGACTTTTTTATTGGGAAACATATCACACATAAATATGTGCATTATGTATATGTTGTTTAAAGAGCAATGATAAAGCAAACCCTCTTATAGTTATCATCAAGCTTCATGTTGTTACCATTTTGTTTGAGGTCTGGTCTCTTGTTCCTTTTCCTTTGTCATCTATATATGTATATACTATTTAGTTTTGCCTGTTGTTTTTTTTTAACAGAATGATGCATTATATATTCTCCCGTGATCTAATACTTCAACATTATGTTTTAGTGATTCATCCAAATTGATTCATGTAACTGTGGTTTATTCAATTTTACTGCTACACGCTTTCCAATGTATGAATATGTCACAATTTATTTATCCATTCTATTGCTGATGGGAATTTGGATTGTTTCTGGCTTTACTAACAGTGCTTTACTAACATTATGAACGTTGTTGTGTATATCTGTGGGTGCACATGTGTAAGAGCTTTTCTGGGGCAAATACCTCCAGTGGAATTGCAAGCTTCCACTATATGCATGTGTTCAGCTTGATAAAGCCAAAGAGACTGTTTACCAAAGAGACTGTACCAATTTTCATTCCCAGAATCCGTGGATGAGAGTTTCCATTGTTCTCCAACCTCTCCATCTTGATACTGAACAATTTGTAAATTTTTGCCATTCTCATGAGTCTAAAATAGTATTTTGTTATGATGTTAATTTGCATTTACTGATTACTAAGTTTAGGCATCTTTTCATATGTTTATGGGCCTTTTGTACTTTTTTTTAAATTTTATTTTTTATTTTTTTAAAATTTACATCCAAATTAGTTACCATATAGTGCAACATGGACTTCCTTTTCTATGAAATGTGTGTTAAACCTTTTGGCCTATTTTTCTTTTGAGTTTTCTTTTCCATATTAATTTGTAGGAGTGCTTTATATTTTTTGGATACTAATTGTTTGTTAGTTATATGTGTTGTAAATATATTTTCAGATTAAAGCTTTCTCTTCATTCTCTAGAGGGAATTTTTTTCCTTGATGGCCACAAGTTTTTATTTTAAAACTTTTTATTGTAAAATATTTTCAAACTTAGAGAAAGGCTATAAAATTAATATAAAGATTTTCCCACAGATCCAAATGTTAATAGTTTACCACATTTCATGATCATTTTATCTATCTTCTGTTTTTCCCCCTATATTGTAAATAACATCTTTAAAAATTATGTATTCCAACTTATTGTTGGTGTTCAGAAGTGCAATTGACTTTTTTACTATGGTGTTTGCATCTAGAAGCCTTGCTGAAGTCTCAAACTCTAACATTTTTGTAAAATTTTTCAATGCTTATTTATTTTTGAGGGAGGGAGGGAGAGAGAGAGAGAGAGAGAGAAAGCAGGGGAGGGACACAGAGAGAGGGAGACACAGAATCCAAAGCAGGCTCCAGGCTCTGAGTTGTCAGCACAGAGCCAGATGCAGGGCTCTAACTCATGGATCGCGACATCATGACCTGAGTTGAAGTCGACGCTTAACTGACTGAGCCACCCAGGCGTCCCTCAAACTCTAAAATTTCTATAGACTGATACGCTTTTTAGGTAAATAATGAAATTATCTGCAATTAAGGACAGTTTTGCTTTGTTTCTAGTCTTTATCATGCTGTGTTTCACTGGTGATGCCTTTAGTCCCTCGTTGAATAGGTATGTTGATAATGGCCATTCTTGTCTTGGTCTTCATCTTAAAGGGAATATTTTCAGCATTTCATCATTATGAATGATACTTGTGGTAGTCTTCCTCCCTTCCTTCCTCTCTCTCTCTCTTCCTTCTTTTCACTTTTTGATAATGTCTATTATTAGGTCATGGAAATTTCTTTTCATTCCTTGAGAAGATTTTGTTAAAAAAAGTCCTGAATGGGGGTGTCTGGGTGCTCATGTGAGCGTCCAACTCTTGATATTGGATCAGGTTGTAATCTCACGGTGGTGGAGTTGAGGCCAGCATTGGGCTCTGTGCTGAGTGGAATATGCTTGGGATTCTCTCTCTCCCTTCCCCTCTGCCCCCCTCCCCCTCTCATGCTCTCTCTCTCTCTCTCAAAATAAATAAATAAACTTTAAAAAATCCTGAATAGATACTAATTTTTATTGAATGCTTTTCTATCTCCTTGTGATCTCTCCTTGTGGTCATCCAACGTGGCAGCTTTCAGGCAGTTGAACTTCTACCAGAGGCTTCCAGAGCAAGTGTCCCAAGAGAAACTGGTCCAAGCTGCATTGCTTTTTTGAGCCTACCCTTGGAAGTCATATGGCCCCACTTTTGCCACATCCTGTCTGGTGAGGAAGCCAAAGCAGACTCAGGGAGAGACTTCATCTTTTGATGGGAGAAGTGACAAAGCATTTGTGACATGATTTTAAAGTAGCATACTTAGACTAGCCCTATAAAATTCTTTCAGGAGTGCTTCCTCTGTTTCCTATCCCCTGGAGTATTTATATAAGATTAGAATTCCTATTATTCCTGAAAATTTCAGTAGTGCTAACCTATAACACCATCTGCAATAATTCCTTTGTGAGGCTATTTTAAACCACTTATTAAATTTAAAAGAACAGTTACAAGACTCTTCTTCTTTTCATTGCTTTTTGAGTCAGTTTTAATAAGTAATATTTCTCTGGGGATTTGCCCATTTCATCTAATTTTCAAAATTTATTAAATTAGAATTCTACGGTGGGCAGAATAATGACCCTTCAGACATATCCATGTCCCAATCCCTGGAACCTTTGAAGGAAGATGTTACCTTACTTGACAAAAGGGTCTTAGCAGGTGTGATTAAGTGTAGGGACCTTGAGATGAGAAAATGATCTTGGGTATCCAGGTTAACCCAGTCAAATTACACGGACCCTTGAAAGCAGAGAATCATTCCCAGCTTTGGTTAGAGAGAGACACAATGATGAAAGTCAGAGAGCTGTGACAGGAGAAGGACCTGACCCACAATTCCTTGCTTTGAAGATGGAGGAGGGAGGTCAGGAGCCAAGGAATGTGGGTGGCCTCTAGAAGTAGGAAACAGCCCTCAGCTGACGGCCAGAAACTTCAGTGAGCAAGGAAACAGGTCCTCCCCTAGACCTTTCAGAAAGGAATGCACTCCTATGGATACCTTGATGTAAGCCCAGTGAGACCTTTGTCAGACTTCGGACCTTCAGAGCTGTAAGATCATATATTTGTGTTGCTTAAGCCACATCTGCAGAAATTTGTTATAGTGGCAATAGCGAACTAATACAAGCTGTTCACATCTTATTTTTGCTTGGTTTCTGTAAGATATACGGCTCCATCCCACTTGTATTGCTAATATTGCTTATTTGGGTTTTCTCTCATTAATCTTGCTAGAGATTTGTCTATATTATTCTTTTTTTTTTTCCAAAACCACAACTTTTGCTTTCATGATTCTCTATACCTATGTTTGTTTTACATGTTAATTTGTGGCTTTATCTTTATTGTTTTATATCTTCTATTTTCTTTGGTTTATTTTTCTAACTGCTGAATTTTGATTTGTGGTTTCTTCATTTTGGAATGTTCTTTTTATCTAATGTAAGCATTGTATAGCCATAAATTTCCCTATAAGTACAACTTTAGCCGAATCCAAGTTTTTATACATATTTTTACTATGTTACATCTTAATTCTTTTTTCATTAAAAGATTTTTTAATGTTTATATTTGTTTTTGAGACAGAAGGAGACAGAGCATGAGTGGGGGAGGGGCAGAGAGAGAGAGGGAGACATAGAATCCAAAGCAGGCTCCAGGCTCTGAGCTGTCAGCACAGAGCCTGATGTGGGGCTCAAACTCGTCAACCCCAAGATCATGACCTGAGCCAAAGTCAGACACTCAACTGACTGAGCCACCCAGGTGCTCCGATTTTCTTTTTTTAAAGTTTTCTTCATTTATTTTGAGAGTGAGGGAGAGCAGAGAGAGAGAGAGAGAGAGAGAGAGAGAGAGAATCTCAAGCAGGGTCCATGCTGTCAGGGCAGAGCCCAACACAGCGCTCGATCTAGTGAACCATGAGATCATGACCTGAGCTGAAATCAAGAGTTGGATGCTTACCTGACTGAGCCACCCAGGTATCCCATATCTTAATTACTTTGTAGAGCTAATTATTGTTTCTTAAAAATTTTTTTAATATTTATTTATTTTTGACAGAGAGAGAGAGAGAGAGAGAGAGGGAAAGGGAGAAAAAGTGTGAGCAGTGTAGGGACAGAAAGAGGGAGACAGAGGATCCAAAGCAGGCTCCATGCCCAGAAGGCAAAGCCTGATGTGGGGCTTGAACTCAAGACCCATGACCTGAGCTGAAATCAAGAGTCGGCCACTTAACCAACTGAGCCACCCAGGTGTCCCAAGCATCTTCTTAGATATATGAGTTATCTTAGAAATGTAATTTTTAAATACATAAACAAATAAGATTATTATAGTCACCTTTTTGTTTTCTTCTTAAAAAAATGTCTAACTTCTAACTTACTGTCACTTCTCAACTCTGCCATTTTCACACACACACACATACACACACATGCACACACAACTTAGCCATAGAACATACATAAATAAATAGGCAGGCCTGTGTTCCAATAAAACTTTATTTACAAATACATATGAAGAGCTGTATTTGGTCTATGGGCTATAGTTTGCTAACTCTTGCTTAAGGACCTCTCTCTACTCATGGCCTGTTTCACAGGGTCACCAGGACTTCTGTGCATGATGGCTAGAACTCACAGCATTATTCCTACCGTGGTCTATTGGACAAAGCAAGTCACAAGGCCAGCCTAGGTTCAAAGGGAAAGGAAATAGACTCTACTTTTTGAGGGGAGAAGCTGCAAAAAAATTGTAGCAATATTTTATCTCCACTGGTATCTAAACTGTCTTACTGATAGAAATAGAGTATTATATACATATTATAATTAATAGACTATTTTTAGAGAGGTTTAGGTTTACAGAAAACTGAGTAGACAGCACAGAGAGTTTCCATGTACCCCTCTTTCCCCACCCCCTCACAATTTTCTCTGTTACTAACATCTTGCTTAGTGTGGTAAATTTGTTGTAACTGATGAACCAATATTGAAACTTCATTATTAACTAAAGCCCACTGTTGTGTCGTATAGTTGTATGGGTTTTGACAAACGCACAATGTCATGTAGCCACAATTTCAGTATCATACAGAAGAGTTTCACAACCTGAAAAATTCCCTGTGTTCCACCTAGACATCCCTGCCTCTCTCTGAGTCCCTGGAAACCACTGATCATTTAATTGTCCCCATAATTTTGCTCTTCTCAGAATGTCATACAGTTAGAATTATATAGTATGTAGCTTTACAAATTGGCTTTTAAAAAAGATTTTATTTATTTATTCTGAGAGAGAGAGAACATGAGCAGGGGAGGGGCAGAGAGAGAGGGAGAGAGAGAATCTCAGGCAGGCTCTGTGCTGTCAGTGCAGAGCCCAGCGTGGGGCTCGATCTCACGAACCACAAGATCACAACCTGAGCAGAAATCGAGTCAAGCGTTTAACTTACTGGCACCCCTCAAATTGGATTTTTTCACTTAGCAAAATGCAGTTAAGTTTCCTCTGTGTCTTTTTGTAGGTTAATAGTTCACTTCTTTCTACTGCTAAATAATATTTCATTGTATGACTGTACCACAATTTGTCTATCTATTCACCTATAGAAGGGCATCTTGGTTGCTTCAAGGTTTTTGGCAATTATGGGTAAAATTACTGGAAACACTTGTATGCAGGATTTTTTGTGTATGTATGTTTTCAACTTAGTTGGGTAAATACCTAGGAGACAATTGTTGGATCACGTGGTAAGGCTATGTTTAGCTGTAGCTTTGTAAGAAGCTGCCAAACTATCATTCAAAGTGGCTCTAACACTTTGTGCCATTTTTGTTTGGGTTCCACAAGCAACGAGTGAGAGTTCTTGTGCTCCACATCCTGGTCCATATTTGGTATTGTCAGGTTTTGTTTGTTTCTTTTTAACCTTTCTGATAAGTGTTTTGTGGTATCTCTACCATCTTGGTCAACTCCTGTCACTGTTGGTTTAATCTGAAATTCCATGACGACATATGATGTTCAGAATGTCTTCATATGTCGACTTGCCACCTGTATATCTTCTTTGGTGAGGTATTTGTTTAGGTCTCTTGACCATTTTCTTCTTGTTGAGTATTAAGCATTCTTTGTTTCTCTTGGATTGAAGTCTCTTTATCAGATATGTGTTTTCCAATTATCTTCTCCCAGTCTGTGATTTGTTTTTTCATTCTCTTAAGGGATAATATGTTTAAAAAATATAATAAGATTTTCTCTTATATATTTCTTGTGCTTGTGACATTCCCCTATTATACCAGGGGTGTCTATTAGCCTTGAAGATAATTGACCTTGTTTGAGAAGATTGCAAAACGAAGAGTCCGTTTCCAGTTTTGACTTTCGAAATGAGATTTTTGAGTCTCTAACAAGGCCGTAATTTTGAAGCCAAGTTTTGTTGTAAAAAAAAAAAAAATGATTCCTAGAATCTGTAAGCTCCTATGAATATACTGGGAGTCAAGCCTAGAGAATGTGAATAATAAGACCTAACATCAGCCACAAGTGGAAATCAGGACATGGTGCAAAGGGAGTTCCTGACACATAGGAAAAGGCAAGAAAACCTCACCACCTCTGACTCTACTACAGCTAGGGAAGGAGATGAATGGGAAGGAATGGTCCCTTTGCTCAGTTTCTCTCTATCTCCATACTACTCCAACCTGCCCAATGCACCTTTTTTCTCCCTCTTACCATATGCACACACCCCCACCCACCCAGTGATGGAATTAATGCCATTATAGAGGAATAGATGAAATAGTTCTGTCTATCCATGGGCACACACTGAGGAAAGGCCACGTGAGCCCACAATGCTGTCCATGGGCTAGGAATCGAACTCTCGCCAAGGAGCCAAATCTGCGGGCCTCTTACTCTTGGACTTCCCAGCTTCCAGAACTGTGAGAGATAAATGTCTGTTATTTAAACAACTCCATCCTTATTTAAACAACTCCATCCATGATGTTTTGTTATAGCAGCTCAAGCTAACTAAGATAAGAGTCTAGCAGGGTGCTTGGTTCACAGTGGGTAGTCAGCAAATGTTTGTGGATAAATGAGTGAATGAATAAATAAATGAATACATCGATATCCTTTCCTTTCTTATGGTAGGGGTATTTCTGTCTATAGGACTGAGTCTATGGTCTGTGTTTTAAAATGTAGGTTTTATTATTATTCAGATATGGTGGGGCCGGCAGATCAGGAGATGACTACCATTGAAAAGATAGTTTGTTATACTCACAGACCTCAAGAGGAGAGGGCACATCATACCACACTACAGGGGACCATAGGGGGAAGCACCAAAGAGGACAGAGGGAGTGAGGGGAAATGTGGGCAAGAGCCTTTATTGTGGTTTCCACAGGAAGGAACAGGCAAAGCAGGGCATATAAGTTTAAGATTGGCTAGTTTGAATAATTTTGGAAGGCTCCAGGCATAGAACACCTGTCCTTAATTGGCTGGTACCTGGGCCTGGGGTGATTAGATCAGGGCAATGGTGGCCCTAAGTGTGAGAGCCCAATAAAGGAGGTGGTTGGCAATGTGGGCTCTGCACTGGTTGGTTTGCATATGAAATTGTGCTTGTAGGTGAGTTCTTTACTGTCTTCTTTATTGTCTAACCCTGGGAGGGACAGTCCCTGTAGGGTCCTCAAAGCCCCAAGATATCAAAACATCAACTACAGAAACTGGAAAATGTGTTAGGACACCTTGACGATCAGGTGTCTGTGTCACCATCTCTTTGGTGGTCTGTGACCACAGTGGTCTGTGACCACTGGGAACTTTCATGGCCTGTCTTGTCCAGATTTGTCAAGATCACATCTTATCATGACATCACCCTTTTTCGTGTCCATTTTTGACACATTTTATTTTTTCATTCATTCATTCATTCATTCACTCGCTCATTACTCAGCACTTGCTATGAGCCAGGCCCTGCGTCAGATAGGTCTTGGCAGCTTGGTCAGAGAGATAGTCTAGGAATCAAATAAAATCCCTCCCTGCATGGTCAGTGCTCTAATGAAACTCTCAGTACAATTATCTTCAGAGGCTTCTTACCCTTACCCTTACCCTTATCTTGTGGGTAGGAAGGTACCTTGATCTCAAGCTTAGTGATATCTGTAGAGGCAGTTTTATTTTGCATAATGGAAGATTAATTTTTAAGCAAAGAGGGGGCCTTTCCTCAGTCTGAGAGTTTTGTCTTTTTTGTGACTTTCAAGGGTAACTTTCAGATTGACAGTTTAACATCAGGGCTTTCAGAGTCAAGGCTGGGACTTTAAATAGTATGAAGACCCCAATGGTTAGACTCACAGGGGCAATCTGAATATTGATCACAAATTTTCAAATGGCTTTGGGAAGTGCAGCATGATATTAGGAGAGATTTCCAATTAGTCTGGGCTGTTCAAAGCAGCCATATGTCTGGGAAAGAGAATGCATTAGAATTTTCCAAAGGGCTTTCTCTCCTGAAACAGAGAACATAAATGGTAGTGGGGGAAAAAAATCAAAGTTACTGAATATGGAAATCACCACTTTGGGGTTTATGAGAACCACATCCTGCTAACTCCCTGCTATGCAAAGGAGCTTTCAGAGGTAATGAGGCAAGTTCCAGAGTGTCAAATGTCTGCATTGCTTTATACTTACATGAACTCTCGTCCTCGTCCTCCTGCTGGTAGGCTACATGTTCGGCCCTGGCAGAGATGTTGTCTGACATCTCCTTCTAGTCCCCTGGGGAAAAAGCCTTGCACACAGCAGGCACTTAATGTACTCTGGTGGGACTGAACTGAAGAGAAGAGACTCCCCAGGGAGGCGTAGGGACGCAAAAGGCTTTCCCTGTGATCTCTTACTCTGCTCTGAATTAGAGACAGAACAGCCTGTCTGAGGCTAAGGCTCAGCTTCCTTCCCTTTGGATGTGGAAAGAAACTAGCTCACCATGTGCCTGGCCCTGCAATAAGCACCTTACAGCACCATGTCCTCAAACGTCTCAATAACCCTTTGTAATTGGTATTATTACCCCATTTTACAGATGGGAAACTGGAGGTTTGGAGAATAAGCTCTCCTGGGTGGTTTTCATTTGAAAGGTTTCTGAGGTCCCACCTGGCTACTCTAGCAGCCTGAAAAAGCCATCTTTACTGAAGTATTAGATGGTTATGTGGACACACGGCACTCAGAAAAGCTTTCATTTTATCAAGCAGACTAAGAAGAGAGAGCTTTCCAGCCCATCAACCCAGAGACACATTTATCAGAATGGCTGATTCCTTGGAGATGTAAAACAAATGCTAAGGGTTGTATAAGGGGGGAAGACCCAACAGTCATCCCTCCCTTCCCTGCTTCTCCAACTGGCAGAGCCACCATCAACCATAGCTGGAGCAGAAAATTCCAACAACTCACTTCCTAGCCTCTCTTGCATCTAGGAGTGACCATGTGAGCTGCTCTGGTTAATTAGATGTAAGGTGAGATCTCCCAAAGGGCTTGTGAATAAGATTTCCTCCGTGGTAAAGACAGTGACCATCAAGGAAAAGTCTCCCTTCAGCTCCTTCATGCTTTGGACAGTGTCACGTGATGATGGGATATCTTGATTGTTTTTGTGGTTATGAGTAACCAAATATGTATGTTCTAAGGATGCCTGAGTGGGCAGATGGATGGAACATGGGTTCTCAGTGACATCATTAGTGATTAGGGTCACTTACCTCAGACTTCCTTGTTTGGTGTGATGATGAAATGACTTTATTGTTTAAGGTATTGTTTGTTGAACAATTATTATGAATTATTCTGAATTGAGTCTTCTGTTAAGCATTGTCAGAAAGCATTCTGACTTTTGAAATTGTGGAGAAGAAAATATATGCAGTGACAAGTCCTGAATAATAACACTGTTGTGGAGAGGGGCAGAGATTGAAAGTGGGGAGAGAGCCGCAAGGCCAAGGTCAAGATCAGAGTGCCCAGGGCACTGAAGCAGAGGGTGATGAGGATGTCAAAGGAAAACAAATCTGGACTCGGGTAGGGAGAGACATTAATTGAAGAGACTATTGCAATAAGGGGAGGCTGATTACTGCCATACACAGGTTGCTCGACCATGGGGTTAATAAGTGTCCCCATAGTCAGGTAGAAAGGAATTTGCTTTTGTAGGAAGAAATAAAGCCAGAAAGAACACAGTGCAGGGGAATAGGGTGAGGGGGTTGTGTTATGGGACAGTTGTTCAGGGAATGTTTCTCCCTGAGGTCAGCCAGTTCTCTGGCAGATTCTTAAATTAGGGAAGAGTTGTTCCATGTTCGAATTCTCGAGTGTGGGCCAAAGTTCAGGGACCTGGAGGAAGAAGAGAAGCCTGATTAAATTTGTGAGGTCAAGTTGGCAGGCATTTTATCCAGACTGGTCAGTGGGGACAGTTCAACTAATCATGTATGAGACAAAGCATGGATGTGAAGGGTGGGAGTCTGACCTTGTCGCAGGTTAACAAGGGGGTCATCTGTGAATCCTATCTAAGTCACGTGCAGTGAGCCATTTACTGGAACACAAAAGCGGGGTGCAGGGGAGTGGATTTCTTAACTGTCATTGTTTTCCAGGGGCACAGAGGCAACATAGTCAAGAAACTTAAAAGGTAAGATCAGACCTCAGGGCAGAGTTAAAGCGGCCACTGATCTATCCCAAAGTATCAGCCCCCTCCCATGTGCCAGACACTGTGCTAAGGGATCCAGGGAAGGCAGAGATGATTCGGACACAGTTCTCTCCAGGATCAGAGCAAGGGAGAGAAGATACAGACACAAATACCTGCAGGAGGTCTCATAAGGCCTGTGGTCTGCCGTACGTAGTTTTCCATACATTCAGATTCTATTTTCTTTGGGGACCACCTCAGCCTTGCAGATTGCCTTGCAGCAGACCCATGAGGTCTGGGTCCATAGGTAAAACCCAAGAGAATCAAAAGCAGAAAAAGGAGAAGTTTTCCAGAATTTGAGCCTTCAGTCTCAAAGCATTTAAAAGGATTAAGCAGTTCAGCATCAACCCCCCAAAAACCTCTCTCAGAGATGCTGAGTCCTGTTTTTTCTTCCTTCCATTGAAGAACATCTGGAAACTCTCACCTGAGTCCTTATGCGTTAGCCTAGGTGGAGGCAGGTATAGAGATTCTCATTATTCAAGCAGGAAGTTGGCTGCCTTAAGAGGTGCAGTCACTTTAGTTGGGTAACAAAGAAGACCATTGCTGAGACTCAAGAAATGCATGTGTCCTCTTACTCTGGTTTCTGTTTCTCCGGGCCTTTTACCAATGCCTAAGCAATGGCCTTTCCGAAGGTGGCTAGAGGCAGCCGGGGTTAGGGTGAAGTTGGGCAGAAAATGCAAAGCCAAATGCTGCTCCCCAGAAGAGAGGGGGGCAATAACATAAACATTAAATTTCAACTTAGTCCACAAGACTGAAATTAAAGCCCTGAGCCCTTTGTCTGGGGCACTATCGTTTACAGTCCTGAGTGACACAGCTGGAAGATGGTGTCACATGTCAGAAAGCATGGGCCTACATATAGCCATAAGAAAACCCTCTGAATATCCCATTCAAAATAAATTTTTTTCAGTTATCACCAGAAGCTTCCTAGACTATGCAGGCTCCTTAGAGTGCTACAGGTATTTGGCTTTGAAGGGAACACAGGCTGATTGCAATTTTTCTCCTTACGCTTGACTTTCCCCTAGGTTGTTTGGTTGACTTTATACTGCATATCTTTGTTTTTTCTTCCTTCCCATTCTCACTCCTTCCTCTAGCTCCAGCTCCTCAGGCACGATGGCTGAGACTGCTAATTATTTCTCAATATGCCTTCTCCTCTTCTTTCTTCAGGAGAACTCGCAAATTTTTGCTGAGGATGTCGCTACTTGGCTGAAAACTACCCTTTCATCAGTTTCCTCTTCTCTGAAATGGATACAATAATTCTTGCTTGGCTATTTTGAGAATCAAACAAGATCATATATTTACAGAGAAGCATAGTATGAATGAAAGAGCCAGAAGATCTGGATGAATCTCATCTGCCATTAACCTACTGAGTCCCTTGGGTAAGTCACTGCACTTCTCTGGGCCCGTTGCCTCATCTGTCAAATGAAGACATTTAGACTAGATTAGGTCATCTAGATGTTTTCCTGCTCAGACATTCTATGGTTTGGAAAAATCAGGCTATAATATAATGAAGAGTCAGACTTTACAGCAGCATTTTGCCTGTGCTGCCTTGGCTGGCACTGGTTCCTGAGAGATGATTACGTGTATTACTTCCCAACTCCGTGGTCAGTGAGGTTGAACTAGACAGGGAAGCTTGAACTAGGCTATGATGGGAATATTTACACCACAGAAATCGGCAAACACTATAAAACAGGGGCTTTCTCACCTTCAACAGAGAGCTGGCTGTAAAACCTTTACCAGCATATTATTTACTACAAGGAAAGAAAAATAAAGTTTCTGTACGTGTTGCCACTCAAAGTAGTCAACATCCCTAGTAAAACTTAAGATGATAATATGCACGTCGGTGTTTATAACATACAGGGGACTGAGAGGCAAGAATTAGAAGTTACCTGACTTGGATCCCAGGTGCCCTGGTCCAGCTCCAGGTTGCAGTAAATGGGCCCCTTGTGGCATGAAGGAGTTAATACCTCTCCCTTGGTGACCAACTTACCTGGCCTTGTTGTGCTGTTGCTACCTCAGATGTGCCATTTTGTAATTTAATTAAAACCGGAGACTTGAGATAATGGGCTCGTGGTGCCTTCTGCCCCACCCTGGGTGGGAGTTGGGCCCCGGGGGATCAGGAGGAAAGATCTTCCAAGATATCAAGTGATCAGGAGTAGTCATTAAATTATTCCAGTTAATCCAAATGGAGTAGTTACTTGAGGCCCTGACTCATCTAGCCAAATGGGACCTGTGGCTAGAAAATGTTTGGAGATTCTGGACCAAAGGAGTATTTACTTGCTCATCCTCACCATCTAGAGTGTCTTCTTCAAAGTGTGTTTTGAGGAACAACGGATCCTTGGTACACTAGCAATGCCCCCTTTCCCACCCCAAAAGGAGTTGATAGCTAAATACGTTTGAGAAACATTGGATTGAGCAAAGGTAGATATGTTATGTATGGAAGTATTTCTCAGAGAATTTAACAGGTAAAAGTAATGCTTCTTGAACTGTCTGTGGTGATGCATCAGATTTTTAAATTTCCAACCAATACACAATCCTATTGCCACTGCCCCCCAATTTTGCCAACACCAAACCTAGATGAACGCTGTTCAATGGGATGAATTCATGGCTCATGCATATTCCCCATATAACTTGGATGAGTTCATGGTCATGTAACATCCCATTGTTGTAAAAATCTCTCAGTGTGTACCCCCAGTTTTTGTACTCATCATGTCCATGGGCCTTGCCCTGAGTAGCACTGTGGTAAGTACTTGGCTGTCCTTTGAATGGAGCATGCCTCCGCCCCAGTAAATCTTCCTCCCCATCACTGGGGATTCCCAGTTTCAAGCTGACTTTTGAGGAGTTCTGTTCAGCCATTGTGGAAAGTGCAGCTCTGTCAGAGCTGGACATTTGTCCCCATGCAGTAGGGTATTTCCTGAACTACCCCTGTAGAACAACACTTGAATCTTTGGAGTCTAAACAGCGCTTTGAAATAAAAGGCCAACTCTCCCGGAAAATTGTGCCAGCTCTGGAGAGGGTCAAATGAAAACCAGACAAGTCCCCAAACACAAAAGAAAACAAAATGCATCCAGGGCTTCCTGTTACTCCTCTGCAGACCTGTAAATGCAAAAAAGGCACAGCAGACTCTGAGTTGGACTTCCATGAAGGGCACTAAAATAGGAAGTCCTTCCAAGGCAGCTGAGACCATCTAGTTGTCTCTGGGGACAACATACCCACTCCAATGCAATGCAACCTATCTACAGATTAAGGCTCACATGTGTCTGTTGGACATGGACAGCCCTCAACCAGGGTAGAAGCAGCAGTGCCCAGATCCATCTCTAGGCTCCAGCATCATTTCTCCACAGCTTGACAGGTGGGTGCCAGTGCAAGGCAACTGCCCCTTCCTTTCCCTTGTTTCTCTTGTGCTGATTCTCGTCATACACCCACACTGGAAGTCAAGTGTAAATAGAAGGCTCTGACTCCCGGGTCAGGCTGCTGTCAGGGTTTCCCCCCATTCTTCTCTGAAATGTTCACTGCCCTTGCCAAATCTTTATTCTGTACCTGTCAGAGCTGGCTCCTTCCAATCTCTGTATGGACAGATTCCCTCCTCGGTAAATACTCTCAGTGACCCGAGAAGTCCCTGGAATCAGGCTGTCTTTTTCCAAGCAGAGACAGTTTCAGCTGGGTGTTTTTCCTCACCTTTTCACCAGTCTGTTCTTCAGCGTGAGGAACTATTTATTCATGAAGTGGGCCTGGGGCCAGTTATGGAGGTGCTGTGAAGGATTCTGTCAGGTAAAGAATGCCAGGATCGTATGCAGCGCCATGTTTCTTGGTACATTCCTGCATGGCCTCGATACTGGTCCAGGTAGTGTAAGAGCCTGGGAAGGTTGGGCATTAGGTAGAGTTGGGTTTTGGGGTGGCCATAATGTCAAATGGAGGTGTCCAGCCAGCACTGTGAGGTATGGAGAAGGTCATTTGTGTAGAATGACAGCAGATGCCATGGGAGTTGGAGCAGAGATCTCTGAGGGAGGCCATGTAGAGACAAAGAGAGGCTGAGAGAATGCTCACAGTCAGTGAGAGGGACAGCAAGAAAAATTAGAAAAGGAGGCTGGGAGGGAGGATTTGAAGTAAGAAGGAAACTGGGAGCAGCTAGCACCTCATTAAGCCAGGGAGGAGAGAATCAGCAGTGTTGTGTTACCAAGAGATCAAAGAAATGGAAGGCTCAGAGAAGGAAATGGTTGGTGATTAAGGTGGCTTCTGAGCAAGGCAACCAGGCGGGCAGTGCAAGCAGCACCTCTAGGGGGAGTCATTCACACCCTTGTCTGTGGGAATGGTGACCCTGGAATTCCATTGTGCATCACCTGTGTGGCTCTCGGGGACAGCCCTGCTCGTGCGAATCTTGTCAGCTGAGGGGTGAAGGCAGAAGCCCCACGGTAGACTGCTCAGGTGAAAATGGGAAGTGAGGTAGGAGTTGACGCCAGTGAAGGGGACCGTTGGAAGGATTCTGGAAACAGAAGAAAGAAAAAGAAATGGCAGCTGGAAAGAATGTCAGGTGTGAGGGGAAACAACATATTTTCCACTTGAATTATAGCCAGAGCTTGGGAATTTGAGCAAACTTTAGGCAAAGGGAAAAAGCAGCAAAGTGGGAGAGACAATAGTTTGCTGGAAGGTAGCTGGCTCTCATGGAGCTTACATTTCATGAGAAGTGGTACAATAGAGAAGAATGGGGTTAGATTTGGGAGTCAGGATAGGCTTCTGGGAGAAGGTGAGCTTTGAGGTGAGACTGAATGGTGAGAAGGGACCCACCCTGTGAAGCCCAGGGAGAAGAGTGTACCTGGGAGAGAGAACCGCCATTGCAAAGTTCCAAAGTGGGAGTGAGCTAAAGATGTTCGGGGCCGGGGGCGGCAGGGGAGGGGTGCCGGGGGGGCAGGAAGAGGCCAGTGTAGCTGGAGCATAGAGGTGGAAAGATGTGAGGTAAGGCCAGAGGAGCAGGTGGGGCCAGGTCACATACAGCCTCTCAGATTATGGGGAGAAGTTTCCATGTGAAGAGTACCACTCATGTGTATATATGATTTATGTTCTACTCCAGCCTGAGATCTTCTTGAGGATCTTATTCATCTTTCCAGCCTGGCAGAGAGTAACAGACTGTGTCTTCCATAAAGTCTCCTTCCAAATCAGCCACCAGGAACATGCCTTACCTGAGTCAAGATGAGTTTAAATTCATGGCTTCTTAGGAAAGTCTCAGAGTTGGGTCCAAGTGCTGGGCATTTCCACAGGCCCTTACACATGCTGTTCTCCATCCCTATGGTTCTCATGCTATCTTTTGCTGCTCAAGCTTCTTTTTGAGCCATCTCTAAAATTACACCCCTTATTTTCCAGCCTTTCCCCAATCCCCATAAAAATGTCTAGTTCCTTAATACTATTAGCAAGAAGGCAATCTGATTGAAAACATTCATACTAATGTGTTAGTGACTGATGTCACCATCACACTCATAGGAGTATTTGATTTTATACAAAAGAAGGACATGCACCCAAATTAGAGCATTTGCTAAGAGGATTTAGGACATGTGGCTGCCAAAGGGTGAGTTTTAGAAAGATAAGAAAAAGATTTAGGAATAGAGAGGCTTCCTAGATGCCCCAGAATATTATGTGGATACCTGCTTATGCCTAAGGCTGGCTTGGTTTCCAGATCTACAAGGACATAAAAGACAATTGTCTTTTTTAATAAATTAAGATTAAAGTAGCTTTGCGGTTTGAGGGCAGACTATGGAACACAGTTTGATACCTGTGTGCTCACTCAATCCAAAACCAGCCTCTCTGGTTGAGGTTGAAAAAAAAACAAAAAAGGAGGGGCGCCTGGGTGGCTTAGTCAGTTAAGTGTCCGACTCTTGATTTTGGCTCAGGTCATGATCTCACAATTTTGTGAGCTGGAGCCCCATAAGGGGCTCTCTGCACTTTGGGTAGAGCCTGCTTGGGATTCTCCCTCTCTCCCTCTCTCTCTCTGACCCTCCCTTGCTCATGCTCTCTCTCTGTTTCTTTCAAAATAAATAAATAAATAAACTTGGGGCACCTGGGTGGTTCAGTCGGCTGAGCATCTGACTTTGGCTCAGGTCACAATCTCACAGTTAGTTCAAGCCTGGCATCGGGCTCTATGCTGACAGCTCAGAGCCTGGAGCCTGCTTCAGATTCTGTGTCTCCCTCTCTCTCTGCCCCTCCCCTGCTCTCATTCTTTGTCTGTCTGTCTCTCTCTCTCTCAAAAATAAAAAAACATTAAAAAATTAAAAAAACAAAAACAAAAAAGGAATGAAGACACCTATATCTTTCTATGTGTATGTTATCTCATTTACTCTTCACTGCAACCCCATGATGTGGATGCTATTATTGCCCCCATTTTTCAAATCAAATGGAGGCTCGGGAATGTTTAGTGGCACAGATAGTACCTCACAATACCTCAAAGAGCTGGGATCCAAACTCAGGTCTGAGTCCTAAATTCTAATCCCCCTACTATGCCTCAGGATTAACACCCTATCTTAGGCAGTGGTGATCATGCTGGCTGGGGCATTCTGAGAACTAGCTGCAGTTTTCCACGTTTCAAGTTTGTGGTTCACTTCCTCTTTCTGGGCTTCAGTTTCCTCATCCGGAACACAGGGAGATAAATAATTAGTTATTAGAGGGCCCCTCCCTGCCCTGAGCATCGCCATGCTGGGTGATTGTTGCTTTGAGGCGTGGCTCATTTGATCTGCACACATCAGCAGGGTCCCGGGCTCTCTACTACTCAGCTCCCTGCAAAGAGAATGGCAGGAGATGGGCCACCCTGGACCAGTGTCAGGCACATCCACGGAGGCCTGGGGAGATGTGACTCCCTGGGGTGCATTCAGCCAGACCTGAGATTGCTCTGCGGACGGACAGTCTGTGTACGTCTTTGTGAACAGGGCCTGAGCCCATGGCCCAGCGGGCACCAGGGCCTTCTTCACAACCCTCTCAAAGCTACTTCCAAGGCGGTTGAGTGTTGGTGTTTTTCCTCTCTCCTTTTCAGTGCCAAGAGGTCAGTTTGAGTGTAACTCTGACAGATGAAATCTGCTCCTTTGGAAACACCCTTTTCAAATCCAACCTGAGATGGGATTAAGAGAACAGCTTTGGCTCGTTTTCAAGACTGTCATCTGACGAACATCTCCAAGCTCATTTGAAGGAAGTGACAGAAGAGAGTGAGATTCAAATCAGGGAAATTGGCGACAGACTCTGCTCAAAGCAGCCTCCCCACCTCCAGCTTGCAGCCCGCGGGAAACAAAAGCTCTGGAGTAGGAAAGTGACACAGCGCCACCTCCCGGCGGCTGCCTGGCCGGTTGAGGCCTCTGGCTGAGGCGACGTCTCCCCAGCTTCAGGGCCTGCCCAAAAGTTGGGGAGGTGAGTCCTGTCACTCGGTTCCCAGGAGATAGGAACAGGGGGCTTTTCAGAGCTATATGAGTCTCAGCTCATGATGTACAGGTATGTGTGTATTTATATGGCATGTATATATATGCAGCCAATTTGAACCCTGAGTAGGATTTTGTTTTATGAGGGGCAACTCTCTCCCTCACTTACTCTTAGGCAGTTTTTAAAGGCAAGATCATATATGATCAGGATATGAACTCTGGAGCCAGACCGCCTGGGTTCGAACCTCAGTTTTGTCACCGAATAGCTGTGCAGTCTTGGGCAAGTTAGTTAACC
This sequence comes from Panthera pardus, assembly GCF_024362965.1. Taxonomy (NCBI): domain Eukaryota; kingdom Metazoa; phylum Chordata; class Mammalia; order Carnivora; family Felidae; genus Panthera; species Panthera pardus. The sequence goes on along the minus strand of NW_026526677.1, from coordinate 29,277,102 downwards.
TCTCTGTACCTCTGTTTCCTTTGAAAGAATTGAAGAGTCAATACATGTGAAATGCTTAGCACCATTCCAGTCCCATGATAAGCATTTAATATGTATCAGCTGATATTACTCAACTAACCAAAGTTCATACATATCTCTTCCTTCTCATACCCACCCATTAGACGCATTTCTAACTTCTTGTTCATGGATATATTCCACGTAGATGTTTCCAGTTCAAGAAGGAGGATGGTTAAATCCGTAATTTTATTGAAATAATTGGCCCCACCCAAACCCACACCCTAAACTCTGTGTATAGACTCCCTGGCAGATTTTGAGAAAGTCATCCTTGGGGAACTCCCACGTCTTTGGTTTTGTAAAGCAACCTGGCCAGGCAGCTGTGCAGTTGATGCTTTAGAATAAACCCAGAGAAGCCAGATGGGCTTGGGGGAGATGCTGTCTTCAGATGCTGCACTGAGGTTCAACTCACGGGCGAATTTTAGTCCTGGGTTTCCCCCCACGTTTGTCTGCAGAGTAGTCTTAGGATGCCGATGAATCAGGAAAAGCCTCTGTTTTCAGCTTTCCTGCTTCGTTTGAACCAGAAGCGTCTCTCAGAAGCTCCATTTTGGGGTCAGAAGTGGGACGCTCATTGATCCTGACAGAAGGTCCTCCTAACCTAGAGAAAAGATGGCGAGGCGACAGGCTGCCAAGGTCAGAGGCTGGCCTTTCCGAAAGTCAACCATAAATCAAAGCCTCCAAGGTGACCACGTGTCACAGACACCAGCTCTGGAGTCCCCGGGGGGCGCAGGGCTTGATGACAGGAGACCACCTCTTTCCCAGCCCGTCTGCTGCCAGGGAAGACCAGCATGTGGGCCGGCCATTGCCACTGAGGAAGTCGTCCTGCTGTTTAATGAGGTTTAATTTTCCCTCTAAAGGAGGGCCCGGCTCAAACATCTGTCTCATCAAAGGCGTCGGAGTCTTGGAGACACAAAAGCTTCTCTTAGTGCCTCCATCCTCTGGCCTTTATCATTCCCAGAATCCATTCCATTAGTGTGTTGGAATAGCCGTGACTTTGCCACTAGGCGTGCATTTGGGGAGCGCAGCCAGTTTTCAGGCTGAGGAAAGCAGAAGAGACAGGGAAATGCCTTCGAATCTCCTTAGACTTTGCACTTGGCTTCCTCCTGTGGGCAAGACTTAGCCGTGACTCACCTGCTTTAGAATGTTTTGTTAACCAATCCCTGATTCGTTTTAAACCTCTGAAGTGTCAAGATAATAGCCGCCAGGGGCCTGGGAAGAGAGTGGCGACCTCAGGCTGTTAAGCAGTCTGCTTGTGGGGGACAGCAGGTGACCAAGAGAGCAAATCCCAAATCTTCCAACTGGTGCCCAAGCACCTGAGCTCGAGTGATGAGGATTTTTGCAGAAAACCATGAACCATCAACGTTTTAAATTTAGAGGATTAAATATACAATTTGGGACTACATCTGGCTGCGGAGTCATAGATAGCCCCGACTATTTTCTGCCATTTGTTAGCTGTTGGGCTTTGAACTAATTACTTCACGTCTCTGTGCCTCAGTTTCCTCGTGTGTAGAAGAGACTCGTAATACTGGTGTCAGGACTGAACGATAAAAAATGGTATGTTTTATTTCAGCTAGTGCTTGGTGTATTGTAGACGCTCCATCAATAGTAGCCATGTAACAAAAGTTTAAGAAAAATGTATCAGAGGAACAGGTAAATTGAGAAGTGTCTTTCCATTGAAATGATCAATACGTTTATCTTGGATTTGTAAATTGGGAGAAGACTGGCAGGGTACGGTGGCCCAGTGATTACAGTAGTGCTACCCAAAGTCCTCCACCTTCTCCTGGTATGACAACGCACCTGACCAATGGCATGAGGATGCCCGACACACAGCCATGAGTACAACCAGTGTCACATAAATGACACGTCCACAGCCTGGTTCCATCTCTCACCAGCTGCATGACCTCGAGCAAGTGATTTAACTTCCTGAGTTTGCAAACCAGCAATATTAATAATATTTACCTTGAAGGTTTGTAGGGGTGGGTGGGTAAATGTGACTGTGTACATAAAACACTGAGGACAGTGCTCAGCACTAAGTAAGTACTCAATTAAAAAGCAAAGCAAGGCGGCTGTGACTAATGCATGATTTCAGCCTTAACTGTAACCCCACCCTCTCTCCCTCCCACTCAGGGAAGCAATTTAGAAAATAACATTTCGGGGCGACTGGGTGGCTCAGTCCATTGAGTGTCTGACTCCTGGTTTCGGCTCAGGTCATGATCTCATGGTTCATGGAATCGAACCCCACACTGGGCTCTTTGCTGACAGTGTGGAGCCTGCTTAGGATTCTCTCTCTCCCTCTCTCTCTGCCCCTCCCCCACTGTCTCTCTCAAAATAAATAAATAAACATTAAAAAAAAGAAAGTAACATTTCTACTCTCTAGGTCGAATCACCATACACCTGAAACAAATATAACACTGTATTTTAACTATAATGGAATTAAAATAAAAAACTTAATAAACAAAATAAAGATGATTGGGTCAGTTAAAAAAAAAAAGAACGTTTTCGTAGGGGTAACCTTGAAATGGCTCAACATTGCTTAAAACCCATTCACACCTATTGTTTTAGCCATTCTGAGTAACAAATTGAGAACAAACTTATAACAGATATGGATCAGAAGTCCCCTAATGCAGGTGGGTGCCACGCTTTTCCCCAGACCGCATGAAATCTGTTTTCATTTTCTATGGCTGCTGTAACAAACTATCACCGACTAAGTGGCTTAAAACGACACAAATTTATTATCTTACAGTTCTCGTGAGCCGAAGTCCAAAATGGGTGTCAGTGCATAAAAAACAGGATCTTGGCAGGTCCGTGTTCTTTCTAGATGCTCTATGGGAGAAACATTCCCTGTCTTGTAAAGGCTGCCCGGTTCCTTGGCTTGGCCACCTTCCATCCTCAAAGCCCACAACAGTCGGTTGAGTCTTTCCCACCATACGATCTCTTGGATTCTAGCTATTCTGCCTACCTCTTCCTCGTTTAAGACTCCTTGTTAAGATGCTGGACTCACTCCAATAATGCAGGGGAGCTTCTCTGTTTTAAGATCAGGTGATTAGCAACCTTAATTCCATTTGCAACCTTAGTTCCCCCTTGGCATGGAATGGAACATGTTCCTAGGTTCTGGGAATTCCAATGTGGACATCTTGGTGGTGGTGGTGGTGGTGGGGTGGTGGTGGTGGTATTATTTTGCCCAGCACATGTGATAACCTTGAATCTGCTCAAAATTGTTTAACATTCATTCACACATGTTGTTGCTCTAATCTTTATCAATAATAAATACTGTGGGGGCGCCTGGGTGGCTCAGTTGGTTAAGCGGCCGACTTCGGCTCAGGTCACGATCTCGCGGTCCGTGAGTTTGAGCCCCGCGTCAGGCTCTGTGCTGACAGCTCAGAGCCTGGAGCCTGTTTCAGATTCTGTGTCTCCCTCTCTCTGACCCTCCCCTGTTCATGCTCTGTCTCTCTCTGTCTCAAAAATAAATAAACGTTAAAAAAAATTTTTTTTTAAATAAAAATAAAAAAATAATAATAAATACTGTGAATAACGTCACAACTAGCATTGATCAGAAGTTCTCAAATGCTGGCAGATGCTACTCTTTTCTCCAGGCTGCATGAAATGTGAAAAGATAGGAAAATACAGTAATTCTTTTTAAGAAAACTAAATTTATTCCATTTAAATGACTATTCTTTTGGTATTAAAATGGTTTTTTTAATTCCTAACATTATTTGGCAAATATAAACTTTGTTTTTTTTTAATTAAATATAATTTATTGTCAAATTGGTTTCCATACGACCCCCTGTGCTCATCCCAACAGGTGCCCTCCTCGATGCCCATCACCCACTTTCCCCTCTTCCCCTCCCCCCATCAACCTAAACTCTGATACCTCAGTAAGCCAAGGTCCAAGAATTTCTTGAGAAGGAGGGGGTTTCTCTGGTCTGTGCCATTCAAGGGATGGGAACGATTACTGCCATCTAGGAGCCCTGCTTCCATCCAGCAGTGTCTGGGGCCACATGCCCTTCAAGGCCTCCAGTCCTTCCCTGCTCAGTTGTCTATGCTTCCCACAGTTTATGGAGGCCAGCCCTTGTGAATTCAGAGCCAGAGACATGGGACATGGAACAAGTCTCTCCTCAGTTTCCCCATCCACAGAACTGGAAGGACAGAAAGCCCACCTTGCCCACCTTGCCCTCCTCACAGGACAGCAAATGAGGAAAGTTCCATAAACTAGAAAGTGCTCTACAAAGAGAAATGGTTGCTTCTATAACTGAAACTCAGACTCCCTGTTTCTGAATCTTTCTGTAGTGTTTTCTGAAGAGTGGGTGAGAGAAGGCGAGAGGGCCCCAGCGGGTGCAATTAAGCACTTAGGAAATAGCAGTTTTGTTTCTCTTCCAAACAAAAACAAATCCTTATTTTTTTTAAGTTTATTTATTTATTTCAAGAGAGAAAGAAAATACAAATGGGAGAGGGGCAGAGAGAGAGAAGGAGAGAAAGAATCTCAAGCAGGCTCTGCATCGTCAGCACGGAGCCTGACATGGGGCTCCATCCCAGAAACTGTGAGAATATGACCTGAGCCTAAACCAAGAGTCGGACGCTTTGAATTATACTGCTCTGGGTACCGAATATAAGTGGAATCATATCGTATTTGTCTTTTTTATGACTGGCTTATTTTGCTTCGATAATGTCCTCAAGGTTCATCCGTGTTGAAGCACGTGTAAAGAATCCCTCATTTTTTAAGATCAAATCATATTCCATTGTGTGTATATATCACCTTGATTGCATCCATTCATCTGTCTATGGATGCTTGGATTGCTTCCACCTTTTGATTATGTGACTGATGCTGCTATGAATGTAGGCGTACAAGCATTTCTTTGACATCTTGCTTTTAGTTCTTTTGGGCACATATGGAATTGCCAGATCATCTGGTAATTCTATTTTTAATTTTTTGAGGAACTGCCATGCTGTTTTCAGTGGTGGCTGCACCATTTTATATTCCCACTATCAGCACACCAGTGTTCTAATTTCTCCATATCCTCTCCAACACTTGCTATTATTTGTTATAGCAGCCATTCTTGTGCGTGTGAAGTGGTCTTCATTTTATTTTTATCACAAAAGTACATCTCTTCAGAGTAAAAATACTCAAATGGTGCAGAAAGGCAAACATTGAAGCATAAGACTCCCCTAGTTGCCTCTTCCTTCCTCCTACTTCTCACAGGTAACTGCAGTCACACCTCTTTCTGGGTACAGCCAGAAAATTCTGTGCAAATATATTCATGTCATCTTGTTTATTAGACAAATAAGATTATATATACATACACTGCATACTTTATTTCACTTAGTTGTGTATCTTGAAACTCTTTTCATGTCACCACCTATAAATTGACCGCATTCCTTTTTCATAGTCACATAATATTCCATTGTATGAATGAACTGTAATTTAAACAATTCACTATTGGTGGACACTTAGTTGATTTCCAGAGCTTTTTTTTTTTTTAAATTAAAAAAAGTGCCATCAGTGAGAGGCTGTACAGCACTGTGATCATGAGTGCAGACCCTGAAGCCTGGCTCCTTAGGCTCAAACTCCAGCTCTAGCCCTTAATAGCTCTGTGATGTTGGACAAGTAACTTAACTTCTCTGTGCCTCAGTTTCCTCATCTCAAAAATGGGAATAATAATAATAGCGCCTACTTCCTAGGATTATTGCAAGGATTAAATGAATCAATATATGTAAAGTTCCTACCATGTAAGACGTGATGTGTGTGTAACCTGTTATTCTGTTTCAGTCAACATCCTGGAATGTACACGTGTTTGTACACTTTTCTGAGTATTTATGTAGGACAAGCTGTTAGAAACCATAATGCTGGGTCAAAGGTTATGATTTTTTTTTCTTTCCATAAACCTTTTTTTCTTTTTTTTTTTTTTTTTTTCAACGTTTTTTATTTATTTTTGGGACAGAGAGAGACAGAGCATGAACGGGGGAGGGGCAGAGAGAGAGGGAGACACAGAATCGGAAACAGGCTCCAGGCTCCGAGCCATCAGCCCAGAGCCCGACGCGGGGCTCGAACTCACGGACCGCGAGATCGTGACCTGGCTGAAGTCGGACGCTCAACCGACTGCGCCACCCAGGCGCCCCCTTTTTTTCTTTTTTTAATACATTGTCATAAGCTGGAGACAAAAATAGTTCATACAACCTGGGGTATGACGGATTTGCATACAGTGAAAAAGTGCCAAACTGTCCTCCAGGAGGATTGCTCGTAGACCTCCAGGCTCCAGCACTTCTTGCGTCCCATCACTTAACTCCTGTTCTTGCACTGTCTCCATCGTCTCTTCCCTGAATGCCAGCCGTGCCCCTTCCCTCTTTCTGCCCAGAGAGGAGTTGGAAGAGAAGATGTGCCAAGCCAGGCCTGGGGACCTTCTGTGGACATGAGCATTCGCTGGGCACTTCTCACTCTGTCAGGGAGGGGCTCCTCTGTGTGGTGCCCAGCTCTGCCCCCTCCCCATTCACATCTACTCCTGAAGCAAGAAGCCTGCCCACCCCCATCCATCTCCAGTACCTCTCCTTTCTCTCCAGCCTTCGCCTGATGTCCCTAGAACTCAACCAAATCTTACCAAGCCACTACGAAAGGCAACCTTATTTTTTCAGGCCTTCTTGGGCAGTTAGGGTGTGGACATCTAGTATCCTCTCCAGAAATACATCTTCATCATTTCTGTTGATTATAAAGCAATTCATGTTCCCTGTCAAAAAAAATAAAAAAATTTTAAAAAGGCAAGCAATACAGAAGTATGAACCAAGGTCAAAGCAAAACTTTTCCCACTATCTCATCTTCCCAGAAATAATCATCATTAGTCATTTGTTAAATATTCTCTTAGACTCTTTAAACACACGTATGTTTTCGCATAATTTTAGTGTGCGTGTGTGTGTGTGCGTATGTGTGTGTGTTTTAAGTAGGCTTCACACCCAGAACGGGGCCCAACTCGAGGCTTGAACTCACGACCCTGAGATCAAGATCTGAGCTGAGATCAAGAGTCGGATGTGTAACTGACTGAGCCACCCAGATGCCCTGGAACACACATTTGTTTTAAATGCAATTATATTACACATATTCTGTAACCTGCTTCTTTCACTGAACAATGGGCATCTCTCTATGGCAATACATACAGATCTATTCTAATGGTGGCATGACATTCTGGAAGTCTCTTTATTAAAAAAATACTTCTTGGCCTTGGTTCCCCAAATTTCAAAGGGCGTATCCCCTTTGGAAGAGGTGTAGGGTGTGCTAGAAAGTGCACTAGATCTGGAGCTGCAAGATTGGTTCTTGACAGCTCATTGTACATCCTCGAACGACTAACTTCCTTTGTCTGTGTTGAGAAATAAAATATGGCAACGCATGTGAAAGTGCAAAACTCTATTGAAATATACAGAAGCATTATTTTCATGAGACTGAAATCGTCTTGGGTAAGATGCGGGCAATACAAGGTGGTCAAGGTCACATGGCTGTCTGGGCATGGCTTGTGGCATCCTCTGGAACAGCTCCTTCTGTTCATCCCCAACAATAGATCTGTCTGGACACTATAGGGAAGCCAGACCCATGAGCTTACTGTGTGCTGTGCTAGAAGGAAAGCAAGGCTTATCTGTCCTGCAGTCTTGTTCTTGGGAGGCAGGTTCAGAAACCAGACCCGGTTTAGTGTTCTCCCAGTCCCTCCATACAGCCTGGCTTCCTGTAAAACAGAGAGGACAGGGGAGTCTGGGTGGCTCAGTCGGTTAAGTGTCCGACTTCAGCTCAGGTCACGATCTTGCAGTCCGCAGGTTCGAGCCCCACGTCCGGCTCTGGGCTGATGGCTCAGAGCCTGGAGCCTGCTTCCGATTCTGTGTCTCCCTCTCTCTCTGCCCCTCCCCCACTCATGCTCTGTCTCTCTCTGTCTCAAAAATAAATAAACGTTAAAAAAAAAAATTAAAAAAAAAAAAAAAAAACAGAGAGGACAGATTCTGGCCAGAGCAGGGGCGGTGGGCACAGGGGACTGGAGGCTTTCTTGGCAAAGTCATCCAAGGTCAAGAATGAGACACTCTCCAACGTGAGTGTGGGGAGGGCAATGGCCTAGGAGTCCAGAGATTTGGAATCTGGTCATTCTCTTGTCACTAACCTTACTCAAGTCACTTTGGGCCTTATGGTTTTTATCTACCAAATGACGGGGATGGAAAGTATGATGCCTGGGGACTTTCATTTGTTCAACAAATATTTATTAAAAGCTTGATACTAACTAGGCACTGTGACCCCTGAAGATACAAAAATTAAAACAAAACAAAACAAAACACTGTGACGAACACTTACGTAGCACTTATCGTGCTAGGCTCTGTTCTAAGACTTTTATACATATTAATCTAGTTAATCTTTAGGACAGTTCTATGAGGTAGTGCTACTAGTATTCCCATTTTACAGAAGAGGAAACTGAGACACGGAAATTAAGTCCTTTGCCCAAGTTTACTGAGAAAACAAGACATAGAACCCAACTCTCTGGCTTACATCTGTGCTCTCACCACCTCAAAAGTCACAACGCAGTGATAATAACGACATCTTGACTGGACACCTACCACATACTTAACGATGCCAGGCACTTTACGCTCTTTCTTGCATTTAATTCTCACAATGAGCCCATGAGGGAGGCAGCAATATTCCATTCTACAAGATGAGAAAATTAAGGCTCAAGGGGCACATAACAGCTTACAAGTGGCAAAGATGGAACGTGAAGCCAGGTCTGCTGAACTCCAAAGTCAGAGCTATGAAGTACTGTGCTATTCTATTCTGTAATACAGCCAAAGTTGGAAACAAAGTTGAGACAAGACATGGAGGTCTGGGTCTGGGCAGCCACGGGCTGTCTGGTCATCCCATCAGGGCCCTCAGTGGATTGTATTCCACAGTCTGAGTTCTCCATCACTGGCTCTGGGGTGGCCACTGAGTACCCAGCTGGCACCTTGGCCGTCCTGGATTGGTAGTAGAGAATAGACAAGACCCGGCTCCTTCCTCAGCATCCCCCACCATTCCTGGGATGGGCTCCTGGCTGCAGTAGCCTCAAGTGGATATGGAGCAGAGGCTACTCCCAGGCTGGGGTTTCAGAGACCCCGCAAAGTCTCCCCCACAGGCCGATGCTGCAAATGTGTTACCAAGCAACTGCCCCTCCCAGAGGGGTTGCACTTGACCCCTTGCATGAACGGGCTTCTCAGACCCGAGAGCAGGTTCTGATGGACAGATTGGGGCTAGGGTCCTAGGAGTCCCACACACAGAACCGGGAGCCCCATGGGTGGGTTCAAGTTTGCATTCCGCTGAGGTTTCAATAAATGTTAGAATGCACAAGTTAATGGATAAATGATCTAACAAATGAATGCACAAATGAATGGATCAAAATGAACTAAGAAATGAAAGACTGAACAAAAGAATGAATATGTCAGCCAGCAAAGGAAGGAATGAGTCCCAGACCAGCCCTTTTGCCTCAGCGTCAGTTTGGGACCTGGGGCCAGCACATGGGTGAAGGGCAGGAGTTAAAGAGCAGGGCAAAATTGCAGCATCCAGAACTATCCCATCTGAGATGCCGAAAGGGGGAGCCCAGCTGGCATCTCAGGCGTTTCCCCTCTGGAATCTTTCTGGCCAAAGTGCCACTCACTTGTCCCCTTTGCCTCCAGGACTGTAGGAGAGGGAAGCTCAGAGCTCCCTCTCGTTGGTACCCAGTGGGCGGAGAGCTCCCCCTTCCCCAAGTAAAGGAAGGACCCTAACCCACTCCCTTCCCCCTCTGGGAAGCCACACAGAACTCCAAGTTAATTAAAGCCTCCACTCTGAGAAGAAGGGAATGTTCCATTTGGTAAATTTAGAAACAGCTGGTTAGTTTTACCCATTACTTTTGTGCTAACATCAGTGGAGCTCATTCAACTCTGTCTTTTTATGAAGCTGTCCTTCCAATGCTACCTGATAGCTACTAATTGCTGCAACTACATTTCTGAATTGCAAATTTTCTGCACTGATAAAAACTTTGATTGCCTGTCAGCTACACATAAGGAAAAGATCAGCAGTGCTAAATGAGGGGTTCCACGCTTGGATAATAATGCCTAATGAATTATTCAGGAAAGAATGCTTGAATGAAGCAAACAATTTGAAGGGTTACTAGCAGCCGTAACAGTTCAACAGGCAAAAGAACAAAAGTATCATCCTGAACATTACACTAATGATTAAAAAATGCGTATTAATTCTAGATTTGGAGAAAAAAGAAATGCCAATCTGATTTTAAAGGTTAATCATTATTTTCCCAGTAATGCTCTGATCTCTAGTTGGGGGGGAGGTGATGAAGGGGGAGAACCCTTTACCAATATTTTGGGATGTATAATATTATGACATAATAGAGTCATATAATTTCACACACATCATTTAAAAATTGTAAATTTCAAATTTCATTGGAAAAGATAACACAAAAAACTAACAGTGCGGCAGTGGAGTACTCGCTAGAGAGAACTTTGCTGAGCCCACGTAGTACCAGCACCAAGGACCCCCTCCCTGAAGCGAGGGGCCCTGCAGAAATAGCAAAATGAAATAAGATGTATGTGATTAAACATATGCAAATACATATCATAATTAGTGGCTCTTTCTGGTGGAATTTGAATGCATTTTACGTATTTTGCAAGTGCACCAGTGATGCGAATGGAAAATTCTCTCAAAAGCTTCTGCCTGTTGGGTCTGAAACCCAAGAAAACAAACCAATAAATCAGGTTTAAGCTTCTGTCCAACACTGACACATTCGCTGCTTTCATAAAAAATATATTTCTACCACCCAAAGTGCTAATTTGTTTTGACAGATGCTGTGGAGTTGCCAAATATGAGGGGGGTGCGGGGATCCTGGAAACTGTAATGCAACATAGTATAATTAAAGATGTTAAAAAATAGGAATGCAACTACTGTGATATTATGATGTATCTGAATATTTAAAAATAGCTCTTCAGGCTATTCAGCTCTCTCAAGATCACCTGGAGAATCTAAAAAGACCATGGTGTGGGACGGGTGGACTTTTCAGAGTGGTTTTTAATTATGGAATATGCAGTCAGCCACTTCACAGCTTCTATGAGATTTGTTTCTTCAGCTCAAAGCCTGTGGTATTAGTCACCAATTAGTAATTTTATTATAAAGATGTTTAACGTCAAGATAACACTCTTCGTTTCTGGCGGTGACGCTGTGCGGTGGCTTGGGAAGTCTGACTTCAGGAAAAGAGCTGACCATCTGCCAAGGCCTGTGCACTCACAGATGACTAATGTTTTCCCCGGAGGACTGTGGCTCCCTGTGTTTCTGTCGCTGTCTTTTCGATGTCACAAAGCAAGGTTGATAAACACATTCAAGTCACAATTAAAAAACATTTTCACTGACCAGTTGCCACCGATGATATCATCAGACAGCTTCCGTCGTTGTTGTAACAACGCGTTGAATGGTGTTGATGTACAGGCAAGGAGATGCTTCTCTTTATCTGGTCCTTACCTAGCTCTGTGCTTCTTTAATGACATTTCCAGGTACCAGGAGTCTTGTAAGGAAATGCCATTCAGCATTAATTGGACAGAACTCTGGGATTTTCAGGCTAAGTCTACAAACCAGAGGATCCATCTAAATTGGAACTCACTGAGCAAGGGACGAAGTAAGGGGTTCAAACCAAAGCCAATCAATGAGCTATCCAACTTTTTCCACCTTCAACAAATCCAACCTAGAATGAAAAGTAGAGTGTTGTGCTTTTTTCCAGTGGTGACAAAATCACATCACTCTCTTGCCACTCCTACAAGATTTATAGGAAGGCTGTGGACACTTAGCTTACAACAAGAGTAATCTAACTGGACTTCAGGCCTTTGTTCTGGATGATGAAGGAGGGGCTGGTAAATGGAGCAGCTGCTGACATTTATTAATCTCCATGCTGAATACTGTTCAGGTATTATGCCACTGAATCTCCATGATAACTTCAAAGTTACATGAATACATCATCTGTATTATAGATGCAAAAAAATGGATGTTTAGGCCACACAGTGGTGGCGGTAGGATTTGAACCCAAGTCTGATGTCAAGATCTAGGTCCTTAGTCATTCAGAAATATACCTTTAGGTTCATAAAGGAGCCCCTTACAGCTGGAAGAGGACTCAGAAGTCATCCAGTCTTTCACTTTGCAGAGGGGAAACTCAGACTCAGAGACATGGAGAGGGGAACTCAGGTTATATTGTTAACTGGTGACAGAGCTGGGACTTCTTCTCCCCTTCCACTATGCCACACCATCCTTTTTTTTTTTAATTTTTTTTTACTGTTTATTTATTTTTGACGAGAGAGAGAGAGAGAGAGGCAGAGCATGAGTGGGGGAGAGGCAGAGAGAGAGGGAGACACAGAATCTGAAGCAGGCTCCAGGCTCTGAGCAAGCTGTCAGCATAGAGCCCAATGCGGGGCTCGAACTCACAGACCCTGAGATCATGACCTGAGCTGAAGTCAGACCCTCAACCGACTAAGCCACCCAGGCGCCCCAACCACACCATCCTTCTGAAAGTGGATCCTAAAATGGGTCCATTAAGGCTATGGATCCTTTTTGGTCTTGCCCATGTACAGTCTCAGGATTTCCTGGGCTTTGTTCAGCCCTACATGGGAGTTTACACTTCCCTCCATGGTCCCAGCATTCTTGGGATCTCTGAGTCTTGGGACACAGCATGGGTCTTGTATCATACTCCCATACCTTCCAGCCATAGTGCTTTTAGAGCAATATCCATCACAGGTGAACTGAAGTGTCCTGTGGAGAGCAATGACCATGACTAATGGGTGAGTACGCCTCACTGATGACTCTGAGAGTGGAAACTCCATGGTCTTTCCTTTCAGAACAAAATGAGAGTAAATGTGCTAACTAGTCAGAGGACTGGTTTTGATAAGACCCTCTGGAGGAAGCTTGGTCTACAGTGAAGTGGTCAGCAGAGATCGAGAGTTGCAGAGTGTAAGCAGAGGGCTGGATTTCAGTCTGGGGTCCTGGGCCTGCCTAAGTGGACTGAATGACTTCAGACAAGTTCCCCAGCTTCTCTGAGCTCTAGTTTTCCCTGCTATAAAACAAAGAGATGATTGGCTGACCACTCCCTGTTTGTTTAAGATAATTCAGGTCTGAAAACATGGGAAGAATGAGATCTTTCAGGACTTTTCCAGCAGAAGATTCTGTTTTAGGTTTCCATTCATGATATTAAGGGGTGGTGGTGGGAAGGGGTGGGGCAGTCTTCCTGCCAACTGGAAATTCCAGAGGGAACAGCAAAATGTGATCTTCTCCAGAGCCTAAGAAATACTTTCATCATTCTTTAAGAGCTTTCAAATCATTCTTGAGTTATTTCTTGTATCCACTGGATGACTTATTCCAGGACTGTTTGCATTAGAGCTCTGAGCTATATAAAAATGGGAATCTCAGAACCAATCTTGAACAGTGCTCAAAGCTTCCTGAGGAAAATTAAGCCAAACCAAACACCAAATCTTTTAAAAATTCAGTTAGAAATATGCTTTCTTCTAGGCAGATTTTGTTCTTGACATACAGTTGGTGGTAATGGTGGAGGTGTGTGGGGGAGTGGGGTGGGGTAGGATGACAGGAACAAAAAGGGGCCAAAAGAGTCAAGAAATGAGACTGAAGGAAAGTAAACCCAAGGCACACATGGGTCCTTACTTTCTCCTAATTTCTGTCTTCTTTATACATATACACACATATGATTGTACCAAACTGCCATCAATAGTAGCTAACATTTTGTGTCCCCATTACATGCCCGCCATATGCTAAACACTTTACACGTATTAACTAATTTAATCCTCACAATAACCCATTGATTAGGAAAGGCTATTAACCTTTCTTCTACAACCGAGGGGCCCAAAGGACAGAAATCCTTATAGATGTGCTCAAATTCACTCAGTAAGTGGCAGAGGCAGGAATTACACCAGGCAGTCTGGTTCTAACACTCAGTTTGTAACCACTAGGCTCCTCTGCCTTCAGTATGGTGATACCCACATGGCCTGATTATTTTTTTCTGGTATAGAATCTTTTTCATTACACACACACACACACACACACACACCCCTCAACTGTATTCAAAGCCTGACACAACCAGGTTCAGAGAAGTAGAGGGCATCTCCCTTTTAATTCTATAACAGAATTTGTATCATAAAGAGCTGGGTCTTGAGCCAGGTCAGTTTGTACTTGGATGGACTGGGCCTTCCAATGCGATTGAGTTGCTGGATTTCTGAAGTTCCTTTGCTTTGTGGAATGATATGTTTCCTTTCTCTTCAGGAGCAAAGAGCTCCTTGAAGGAATGATTTTTCAAAAGTCCATTAATCCAGGAGCACAGTTCAGCTAAGGGGTATTTCCATTGCTTTAACCTTCCAGTACCGCCTTGCTCTCTTCAGCTCCAGACATGCACCCTGTGAAGCCATGAGGCTTTGGTGGGGTAGGCAGCTGTCTGTTAAAATGCTAAATCGACTGCCACCCATCCAGTCCATTTCTGTGTGTAGAGGGATTTGAACCTAAGCTGGGCAAGTGAATTAACCCTGTGCCCTCTTGGCCCCTCAGCCCTCCAGGAAAACTATGAATCAAATGGAATCTCCCTCATGCTAAGAGGCTATAGAGCTGTCATTCCATTATGCTTTGCTCAGGGTAAGAGGTCCCTGGAGACAGTATAATGAGCCGTGACTCCCGGGGTAGGGGGAGTCACGTTACTGAGTGTCCTCAGCAGCATGGCTACCATGGAAGCAACACATGCACTGGCATGTTTCTGGGCAAATAACACAAGTTTTTATTTGTTTGTGTAATGAAAGATTATGTCTAAGCTCACTGGTGAATAGCAGAAGATTGTCAACACCCAGGTGGCCACTTTCCTAAGAAGTGGAGTGAGCCCTTCTGCTGTCAAGGGCACAAGGGGGAATTTTCTGAGTGGAAATGTTACCTCATTACTGCCCTGCCACAGAAGATAAACACTGGAGGAGTTCAGGGACAAATAAGGCCATTACTAGAGATTCATGGAAATACCGTCTGACCCCTTCTGACTAACCCCACAGATAGAAGGGAAAAGAGAAAAAGACAAAAAATACCTTTTTGTCAAGGAAAGAATTTGTGGGCAAAGGGTTAACCTCCAAGCTTCATTGCTGGTCTAGAAAGAGCGCCCATTTCCCTTACCCTTCAAGGTGCCAGTCCCTGAACAGAGACAGATAGTTAGATATTAATAAGTTTCACTCTCCAGAGGAGAGTAGAGGCTAGACTGGGGTCTCTCAGGATTTTTCTCTTCCTCCCAGTCTGCCAGCCCTCTCAGTGATTATATTAATTTGTCCAGCAAATATTGAGTGTTTACTTTGTGTTGCCTCTTCGTTAGACGTTAAGGATAAGATGGTAAAAACACTCAACAGACATACGTCTAGAAAGTGGTAGACCTGTAAGCCCTCAGGAAATTTACATGTCCTGGAACCTTCAGTTTCCTTTCTGTATAGTGGAGATAATATTTATTTCAATGAAAATGAAAGAACTTGTTTCTAGGACTATCCCTTACTTGTCAAATGTTTCTGAAAATACCCAACATTAAAATGTGAGTCACCTTTCAGATGTCAGTTAATTCCTATAGAATGGAATGGTCCAGAAATCAGAATGGTGGCCGTTCTGAGGGAAGAGATTTAGGATGCAAAGTTTGCAAAATAGATTCCCAACATGGCCATTCTCAAATCGTACAAATTTCCACCAGTATCTTCTGGTGTCGGCAACGTTTGTTTTCAAGATGAAATGCCTAGGCCTCAAATTAAATGCTGTTATCATGAATTGCAAATATGCCACTCTTTTCAAGCCATTTATACTGCAGAAGTATGGCTGGTTATTGATTACCTTAGGCTGAACCAAGACCACCCATTAAATTAAGCCCTTGCAAAAGAGGCGATCAGAGGCCTTCATGCACAAAAAAGTCCATTTTTAAACCTGATGGGATTAGAACCAGAGGACCAGGAATGTCCAAGTCTTGCCTTGTCGGTTACCACTCCTCTTAGCAGCTAAGGGACCTCTGTGTAAGAAGAAAAACAAAAAACAAAAATAATTAAATGGAAATAAAAATACAGTAAACTCCCAATGTAATGCTTAAAATAGGGTTACGCAGTCTAGTCACATAAACCGTGGGGATGTGTTATTGTAAAAGTTAAGGAAATGACTGGGATCAATTTGCTACAGAGGATGGGACCCAGCCATCTCCAATTTTGCCGTACTCCTTCTCTGATATGAGGCAGTTTGGAACAGGTGTCATTGGCCTTAAGACCTCAGTAGAGTCTTCTCCCCAACATCTAGATTTTTCATTTAAGAGCTTAACATTGTGCCTACAGAACGCGCATGGAAAATCAGCCATTAATATTATTGTTGTGGTTGATGCCTTAAGTCAACCATAAAAGTTGGATAAGAGCCACATGTCCTCAGTAAGACTTTCAAAGTCTAAACCAAAATTCATTTTGTGGATTAGAATCCGGTGCAGAGCTCTGAGAGGCCAAGTTAAAGTTATCTCTCTCAAATGCCTGCACACCTTCAGGAGGACTTGTCTCTGCCCTGAGGTTGACAGGCAGGACTTGTCTCTGCCCATGACATCTGCCCCGGGGTACCTCTCTCATGTTGCAAGGCTTTTTGACAATACACTGTTTGATACAAATTCATTTCCAGACTCTTACCTGTTCCCGAAATCTTCACAAACATGATTTGTTGTCCTTATGTTGATAATTAACAAAAAATGATAGTGTCAGGTTGAACCGGGTGAAATTTCCATTTTTGTAGTTCTAAATTGATTGAATATCAGTAATTTCATATGGTTTAGCCTAATGGGGCTAATTTACACACGGGTAGCACTTTACAGTTTGCGAAGTACATTTACATCCATTATCTCATAACCTAGTAGTAAGCGTATGAGGTAGGGGTGACCGATTCTATTTTACAGATGATAAAATTGAGGCTCACAAAACTCACCATGAATTTATATTTGTTCTTTAGGGGGAATCGTTTGTAAAGCCAGAGGCAGAAAGAGTCCAACACCCTTAAGGATTGTGGCAGCAGGTTATAAGCTGTGGGGTTGCACACAGCAGAAGGGGTCTGCTGCTGTGCCATTGGTATATTATACTGTTTTACTGATGTCACTTGAGTATCACAGACAATAAGCAATTTGCCCATCAATAGGACAGGAACATGCACTCAGGTGTTTGAATGCTGACCCAGCATAATCTGTCACACGTTGTCTCTTCTCCCCATTTCCTGACTTCTGGTCATTGTCAGCCACTCACTGACTCATCTAAATCACCAGAGCACTTTGCCTGGGTGTACACTTTCCTAACAGATGGTTGCTCCATGGCCAAGGTGTCAATACATTCAAAATGGTGCGACCCATCCTAGTTGTATTCAATCAGGCATACAAAACGAGAGTAACAAAACAATATTTCTCTGTTCCTCTTCCACCTACAAAATTAGAGGACTTCTAGCCCCTCTCAAACTCCTCCAAGCCAGCCCAGAGTCCAGAGGGCTGCTTACACTTACTCCCATATGCCGTCAGGTGTCGTCCACCATCTCCTCCTCCAGAGCTCAACATCGACAAAGACGTCCCAGGGGTGGCTGACAGCCTCCATCAGGATCATTGTCCTATTGGGCTTCTTCTTTCCTGGCTGGGTGCGGGGAGTGGGTGGAAATAGAAACATGAGTGGCACCACTTTCCCCATTGTTCTCAGCCAAGCTTGCTTCTCTCTTTCCATATGTAACCCAGATATCCTCAGAGATAAAGGAATTGGATCCCAGCCATCTCTACGGCCTGTGAGGGTCTAAAGTTCTTGGCACAATGTCTGCTAATTCCAAGAGCTTCTGTTCAGTGGTCCAGCTCCTGAATGCACACGTGCTGTTTCTCCTCTGCCTGTGTAGCCCACCGCCCTCCCCACTCCCACTGCTGTGCAGACCTAAACCTCAGTCTGTTCATCCATCAATTGAGATGAGAAGTCCTGCGTCAAATACAGTGGTTACGGGAGCAGGGGAAATGGTCATGGAACATACAGCCTTACTGTATTCTCTCTTCCCTCCTCCTGCCTCTACTCCTCACCTCCCCCTTCTTGGAATGACCTCTGGAGGACTCAAATTCCCCTCCTCTATCACACTGCTTCCCCCTCCCTAAAGTCTTGAATCCAGCCTACACATACTCCCGGGGTCTTACCGTCTACCCCAAGAGGGCTCATCAAGTCATTCCTTCTAATAAATTCTGTGGTTTCCCTTAGAGGAACTCTGGAGGACAAAATTTCCCCATCCAAAGCTCAGAATGAGGTCTTTCCCATGAGATGTCTTGGTTGCTCCTACAAGTAGCCCCCAGGAGGGCCCCTTCTGGGTCTGCAGTGTGCCTGGTCATGTCTGGGTCTGCAGCTGCTCCACACACAGCTTAAGCTAACCCCTGGGGGCTTCACTCTGGGAACAGGTGGATTGTGGGGATATTTTGGAAAGGTTAAGAAGCTTTTAAAAAAGTTTTAATTAAAAAAACTTCAACAACTAGATGATTATTCACTTTGAAAAAGAAACAGGCTCAGGGTGCCTGGGTGGCTCAGTTGGTTAACTATCCAACTTTGGCTCAGGTCATGATCTCGCAGTTCATGAGTTCAAGCCCCGTGATGGGCTCTGTGCTAACAGCTTGGAGCCTGGTGCCTGTTTTGGATTCTGTGTCTCCCTCTCTCTCTCTGACCCTCCCCAGTTCACACACTGTCTCTCTCTCTCTCTCTCTGTCTCAAAAATAAATAACCATTAAATTTTTTTTTACAAATAAAAAGAAATAAGCTCTTAGTCTCTGTATAGGGTCTCAAGGTCTGTCCCACTCCGCCTCGCACCCCACATCTTTTTGAAAGTGGAGTGAGGGACTTCATCAGCAATTGAATCAACTAGAGGGCTCAGACAAGGAACCATGAGAGCTACATTCTAGCCCTTTGTATACCACTGGCCAGCTAATGTGGCTTGTGTGAAATCAGTTTCCCCAGTCTCTGAAGATATTGACAGGGTCATGTTTCTAGCAATGGTTCAAATTGTCCCTGCCTGCTCAGTCCTCTGTATGCCACCTGCCTCCCCAGCTCCCACTACCAAATATGCCTGAAAATGCCTGAAAGGTGTCCTACATATGTACAACATAAGTTAGTTAGTGGTCTTTAGGGTATCCGGGGACACTGCACCTGCTTCTGATGTCTGTTACAAGGTATCATGGTGTCCTGTGAAGGCTACCACCCTCCTACCTGATACACAAATGTCAGAAGTCTTACGTCAACATTCCCAAGTGGTCAGTCTTGAAGGGCTACCTTTCCCTGTGGGTCACACTCTGTAAGAGGCTGTTACTGCCCCCAGAGTCTTGTAGACTTTTGTAGACAGCTCTGAGGTGGATGTTAAAACTGAGGTCCCAACCCTCTGGGGACTGAGGAGTGGCTCCGGGCCAGCTTGTGATGCATGGATCCTCAGCACGTCATGGAAATAATTATGGAAGACTCTGCCAGGCCTGCTCATACAGCTCTGTACCCAGGGATGGGAACACTGAGTGAGAGCCCTGCTAAATCGAATAGACGTGGAAAATGGTGTGGAAAACGGGTACATCACTGACCTCTCTGGATCTCAGTCTCCTCACACACAAAATGATCGGACTAAATTGATAGGTTTTCAAATACAAGGACTTTCTTTACTTTTAAGTCCAGTTTATTAAGGCCTAATTTACATAAGAGCATTCACTCTAGGTATCAAATTTGATAAGTTTTGACAAATGTGTGCAGTCATTTAGCCGCTACCACACATGAGATACAGAACATTTCCATCCCCCCAAAAAGTTTGCTCATGTCTTTTTGCAATGAATCCCTCCCCATGCCCCCACCCTGAATTGGCATCCACTGACCTGCTTCCTGTCTTTTAAAGTCTTTGCTTTCCCAGAATGCCATGCAAATGGAATCCTTTCTCATTATTGAGGTGAGAGAGCTCTTTATATATGATGAACTCAAGCCCTTTATCAGTTATGCATTTTGTGAGGAGTTTTTTTTATAAAAATAACAAAAGGACTCTCATATGATCATCATGTATAGTGCTAATAATCCTTTGAGAAAAATACACAATAACAAAAACCTGCTCTTTTTTTTAACTCAATGCTTTAAATGAATTTGTAGTGTATTAATAACAAAATCTAATATATTTTTAAAAGATTTATACATGGTATTCACTTGGGTAGAAAGTTTACTTGAGTAGGATGTTAATAAAATGCAACAGTCCTTTTTCCTAGAAATACTGTCAAATGCACATACATATAAAAATATTTGCAGTCAATTTCAGAAGGTTCATAAAGGCCTCAAGTCCACCATGAACGCCTACAGATAGATCCATGGCGCCAAGATTAAGCCTCACTGGTTGATTCAGCCCACAGTCAGGCATAATGTAAATGTGGGTTTGAGCATCTCTTGCAACGGCTCCAGGGTTCCCCAGAGGTTCATAATCCACTGTTGGGAACCTCAGCACCGGTGACCTCTGAGGACCTTTCTAGCTCAATAAAATCTGCAATCCAAATGGCACATTTGCCCAATAATGGGAAAAAAATCCTTAAGAAAACTTACACTTGCACCGACATTAGAAAGGATGGGGGCAGGGGTGGGGGTGGGGGAGGCATCCCTGCCTGGGACTGGTGGGCCCAAGCTTCTCTCTTCAACTCTGTTCCTTCGTGTGTCAGGAGTTGAGGTTCCCTCTCTAGGCGAGGCGATGAGATTTGGTTCTGAAGCAGCGTGTCCATGCCTGCCTTCTTTCTGTGGGCCTCACTGCAGACTTCTCTGGTGCCTCCCATGAACACACTTAATTGGCCATGTGTCAGCTCAATTGCTGAGCTGATCTAAGTCATGATGAATCTTTCCTGCTCTTTGCCCTCCACCCCAGCTTGCCACATAATTCTGTATCATCAGCACTCACCATGAATTTACATTTGTTCTTTTTTTTTCTGGGTCATTTATAAAGCTGGAGGCAGAAAGAGCCCCAGATATTGATTTGGAGGAACTGTGTTTCAGCCCCTCCACTTTGCTGTTGAATATTAATCACAACAGACATGCATTTATGGGACTTGTGGGTGGGAAAGGGGGGCACAGTCAAGGGATACTTTGGAGAGAGATTAGGTGATTGGATGGGGAAGATGTTGGGAGGCAGAGTTGGGAATCTGATGGTTGTTGGCTCAAAAACAATTGCAGGGTAATTCCAACAACCAGGAAGGCGGGAATCAGGGGGAAGAAGAGAGGGATAAGTCATGAGTTGAGGTTTGAAAACGCTGATTTTTGAGAAGTCAGTGGAGATATCCAGGAGAAGCTGGATAAAAGGTCTGCAGCTCAGAAGCGAGGTCTGGGCTGGAGACAGAAATCTGAGGTCATCAGGAAGTAGCTGTGAGAGTGAAAGAGCTGGTCCAGAATTGTATAGATAGTGCTAGGGATATGGATGACCTGTGGTCGTCACCCTCTCAGGCATGCTATAGAAGTGACTGGGGTGTGTAACTTCCATGACCCCCACGAGCAAGCAGCCTGTTATACTCTGTGATGTGTATGTGAGGGGCATGTACCTCTGCATTTCTTTTCATTCCTTCCAAAGAAAATCCATTGTGCAAAACATTATCAAGCCATTCAGATTAATAAAGTGTTGCTGGAGAGCGGCAAGACAAGGCTTACATGCACCCCTTACAGCAAAATGGTCCCAAATCTCCACTGCATGGATGTGTCCTTCCTCAGTGGCCTTCTCTCTCACCATCACCTGTGGCCTTTTTCCACTGCCACCCTTCTAGCACAAAATGCTCCTTTGCT
>NW_026526677.1:28532735-28580235 GCF_024362965.1 Panthera pardus | reverse complement strand
GTTAAGTTAGAATCCTAATAGAGTAAAAGTGTATTATAGTGTTACCTTTCAGTATTGTAGATATCACCCATTTTATCAGTTTTCCATGTGGTGTAGAGATATATATTCTACAAATCATTATAATTACAAACAGGTATGATTCTACTCACAACATAACTAATTTTATGGGGCACTAAAATGCTACTTAATGTTATTTACCACACACTATGCCATTAATTATACCCAGTTTTCCTTTACAATTTCCTTAGCAAATCATTGCTATTTTAGAAAACCCAAATTTCCACTGCCTTTTATTTATTGCTAATTTAAACTTCTAAGCTTTCCTTCTATTCAGATATCTAATATATTTAATGTGTGCTTTCTCTCAACTCCCATACTTTCTTCAAAATTCTATTACATACATAATATATACTATGTGAGACTATAGTAATTAATTTGCATGGTATGTCATGATGATTAAATTTTAAATTCTCTTAGGGCAAGACTGAGTACAGGTTTTTCAAAGGCTATCAAATGAATGCATATTTTAAAAGTGAAAGTTCTAGATAGAGATCTATTTATCCTCATTGTATAGATGATTTGGCCTAGAAATATATTTTGTTCTGGGGCGCTTGAGTGGCTCAGTTGGCTAAGCATCTGGCTCTTGATTTTGGCTCAGGTCAGATCTCATGGTTCATGAGTTGGAGCCCCACACTGGGCTCCACACTGATAAGGCAGAGCCTGTTTGGGATTCTCTCTCCCCCTCTCTCTCTGCCCCTCCCCTACTCTCTTTCTCTTTCTCTCTCCTTTCTCTCTCAAAATAAATACATTTAAAAAAAGAAATAATTTTGTTTAAAAACTTTCAACTCACTTCCTATTTTTAGAATCTAATAGATTTCATATTAAAATCTAGATTTCTAGTTTCTCTTCAATAATTAGAAGAAATGATAGTACAGAGCCCATTTTTCTATATGGCAACACATTTTGGGAGCTGAACGACAAATATAGGTTAAACTGAAGACAGAGCCTCTCTACTTCAACACAATTCCTGCCCTATTGGTATCACATATCAACTATCTAAAGGAAGCTGAATTTGTGACCCCTCATCTCTATAATCTGGTAAAAGAATCACAAGAATTGTTGTCTAACTTCTAAAAAACATACATTATGGATTCAATATAAATTTATCTGTTGACTCAGATTATTTATTTAAAGATTATTATTTTATGGGCACCTGGGTGGCTAAGTAAGTTAAGTGTCTGACTCTTGGTTTTGGCTCAGGTCATAATCTCATGGTTTGTGGGATCAAGCCCCGCATAAAGCCTGCTTGGGATTTTCTCCCTCTCTCTCTCTCTGCTCCCCACCCCCAAAATAAATAAACTTTAAAAAAAGATCATTAGTTTAAAACATTCGAACTTTTAAAAAATATCATCACCAATTTAGATCCATATGTAAAAAAAATGAGTAACTTTGTTAATTACAGCATAGTTAGGTACTTAAATACAGTTTAGTGGAGTTAAGAAAGTCTCTTTCTTCAACTTTATTTTATTATCTATTGTATTTTGCTTCTTTAAAGAAACTTTACTGTGGCACCTGGGAGGCTCAGTCAGTTAAGCATCCCACTCTTGATTTTGGCTTAGGTCATGAACTCAGAGTTTTGTGAGTTCAAACCCTGCATCTCTGCTTGGGATTCTCCCTCTCTTTCTGCCCCCCACCCATGGCACTCTTTCTCTTTCTCAAAATAAATAAATAAACTTAAAAAAATAAAGAAACTTTACTATCTAACCCTTTATGGTATGGCCTAATTTTATGTTCACTGCATTATTCACTCCAGTTAATTTATTATATATATTAAAGAAAGAGCTTTAGACAAGGAGTAGAGAGGTCAGAGTACTAGTCTCTTAAAAGCTCTGGGTTTTAGGTTGGACTAGAAGCTATCTCAAGTCACTTCCACCTCTAAAATTCTATAATTTCATGATCCTGAAAAAAAGACTAATCATTAAGAATACACCTCTAAGATCATAGAGAGAAGAAAGTACAGAAAGATGACCCTGACAGTCACCATTTATCAGATCACTAGAGGTTGAGAAATTGAGGCAGATTCACCAGCAGTCTTATGGGGACTGACTGACTTAGTGTTCAGGACCCACCAAGAAGGAGTGATTCTGGAAAATACCCTATGATTTTACTTGGAAGCCCAAGGAACTACACTCTTAGAACAGAAGATAGAAATAAACTATCCCTCACAAGGAAACAACTTCCAATAAGCTCAGTCTCTGATGGGTAAAATGATCTGGCCCATCCTAATTTCCAAAAGCAAAAATGAAACTCTGTAGATGAAGATGACATCATCCAAAGCCTCAAATTTTCTTTGCAATATTTCATGTACAAATGAAGTCATTCAATCAAAATTTACCCTACATCCCAGGAGGTAAAATAAATGACCAAGAGAAAAAAAAGACATAATAGAAATGGATCTGTAAGAGGTCCAGATATTGGAGTACACACAGACTTTAAAATATATAAAACTAATATGCTAAATAAATTATACGACAAAATTAATTTCAGCACAGGAATGAAAATTATAAAAGAAAAACCAAATAGAAATTTCAGAATTGAAAAATACAAGTGCAATTAAGAAGTCAATAAACAGACTTTATCAGTAGATTAAATAAACTGAAGAGATTAGTAAATTGACAGAAGAAAATAACCAGACTGAGGGTACCTGGGTGGCTCAGTCAGTTAAGCGTCCAACTTCAGCTCAGGTCGTGATCTTGCGGTTCATGAGTTTGAGCCCTGCATCAGGCTCTGTGCTGACAGCTCAGAGCCTGGAGCCTGCTTCGGATTCTGTGTGTGTGTGTCTCTCTCTCTGCCCCTCCCACGCTCATACTGTGTCTCTCTCAAAAATAAAAACATTAAAAAAAAAAAAAAAAAAAGACTGCAACATGGACAGAAAAGGAAAAAGAGAAATATAGACAAAACACTCAATAATGACATAGGAGATTTGAACAAGATTGACAAAGTTGCCCAAATTCATATTCATAGAACACTGCATGAAAGAAAAAAAGAGTATGTGTTGTTTTCAAGTTCATTTATGCTGGCATATTTACCAAAATTGATTATATGCTTGGCTAGAAAGCCAAACTCCACAAATATTAAGTGACTGAGATTATATAAAGAACATATTATCTGGTATAACAAAATTATGCTTGAATCAATTGTTTAAAGTTAACAAAAAAGAAAATATTTGTAAAAGAAGTAGTATATTTCTAAATAAATCATGAGTCAAAGAAGAAATTACAATGGAAATAAGAAAATAATTTGAACTTAGTGATAATGAACATAAAATATATAAAAATATGTGGGATTTAACTAAAGCCATATGCCAAGAGAGAAGGTTTTAGCCTTAAGTGCTTTATGTTAAAGAAAAAATGTTTAAATTAATTAACTAAATATCCATCTCCAAAAGTTCAAAACAGAATAGCAAATTAGAGACACCTAATGTCTAGAGACACCAAATTAGAGCCACTAAGCCTGAGTGGCTTAGTAGGTTGAGCGCCCAACTCTTCAGTTCAGGTCGTAATCCCAGGGTCATGGGATCAAGTCCCACATTGGGCTCCATGCTGAATGTGAAGCCTGCTTAAGATTCATTCATTTATTCATTCATTCATTCATTCATTCCCTCTCTCTCCCTCCCACCCCTCTCCCCCACTTGCTCTCGCTCTCTAAAAAAAAAAAAAAGAAAGAAATTAGATAAGGAAAGAGCAAATATTAATAAAAGACAAATATGCAATAGAGAAAATCAGCAATGCCAAAATTTAATTCCTTCAAAAGACTAACACAACTGATAAACCCTTAGAAAGACTGACCCCAAATTCCTACTCATTCATAATCTCTGCATGAGTTACTCCTTCCATGACGCTTTTCTCATTACCCACTTAGTAAAGTTAGCTATGTCCTTATCCATACTCTCCATATAGTATATTGTGCACTCCTTGCTTATAAGGTTTTATAATCTCTAAAACCTGGCACAGTAAATTCATAGTAAATGTTAAATGAATGACCAAATACAGTCTTACATGCTTAATATCTCTTTAAAATAAAAAAAGAACCCTTAATTTGTACTACAGTGTTTCTTGACTTTCAGTGTTTCAAAGTCTGAATTTTTTTTACAAAATTTTTATTTTGAAATAATTTTAGATTTA
This sequence comes from Panthera pardus, assembly GCF_024362965.1. Classification (NCBI taxonomy): domain Eukaryota; kingdom Metazoa; phylum Chordata; class Mammalia; order Carnivora; family Felidae; genus Panthera; species Panthera pardus. The sequence goes on along the minus strand of NW_026526677.1, from coordinate 28,576,051 downwards.
CAGAAGACTTATAAAGAAAGTAGAGTTTATATATACCCTTTACCCTGCTTCCATAACATTAAAATCTTACATAAGTAAAGGTAAGAAAATAACATTGTTACAACACCATTAATTAGACTACAGAGTTTATTCAGATTTCACTAGAGTTTATTCATTTTTCCACCAATTGTTCCAGGACAATATGGGACACCATGTTGCATTTAATCATCATGTCTCCTTAAGCTTTTCTTGTCTATGATAATTTCTCAGTTCCTTTTTTTTTTTTTTTTAAGACTTTGACACTTTGACAAGTATTACTGAGATACCTTGTAGAATGTCCCACACATGGGGTTTGTCTGATATTTTTCTCATTATTAGAATACATTTGGGGGAAGAATAGTATAGAGGTAAAGTTTCCTTCTCATCATATCATGAATATTTGATATTCACACAAATTGTTGACACCACATGAATTATTTCTAAAGACATTAACTTTAATCACTTAGTTAAGGTGGTATCTGTCAGGTTTCTGCACAGTAACTTATTTTCTCTTTGTATCATCTAGTCATTAGAACTTAGTGCAAGCAAAACAGGGAAAATTAAACTACCCTTCCTTGAAGGACAATTATCAAACAATTTGTGAACAAGTATAAAACCACCACACTAGGGGTTAGATCAGGAAGATGGTGAGGTTGGAGGATCCTGAGCTCATTTCATCCCAACCCACACAATGATAACAACTACATCTGACCAACTAACTCTGAAAACAACCTGAAGACTGGCAGAAGAGACCTTCCACAGCTAATCACAGAAAGAAGCCACATTAAAAAGTAGAAGAGGTGGAGACAAAGATGGGAACAAACCCTCAGCAAGACTAACCACAAATGGAAGGGACACTACAGGCATGGAGAAGCAAGAGGATCAGACCTCATACCAGGCACCCCAAGCACTGGGGACCTGCACTGGGAAGATGAGTCCCCATAACACCTGGCTTTGAAAACAAGGCAGGTGCTTAACTACAGAAGCTTTTAAAATCAGTGGGGCTTAACTCTGGGTACTTTAAAATCAGCAGGCTTACCTCCAAGAAAGCCAGAGGGCAATAGGAAACTGAGTGTCTACCCTTAAAGAGCCAGTGTAATGAATAACTTGCCCAAAACACAGCACAGAAGTAGCATAAAAAGCATATGGCGTATAAGTGAAGAAGATTTATTTACTAATCTCAGGATGTACACTGAGGGACAGAGATCTTCAGGAGCTTCTCCAAGAACAAAAATGCTCATGGGCACTATTTCCCTTTCCCTCCCTCAGTCTAGACAGCCAGTCACTTTTGAAAACCAGCACTATCACTCTCCACCTATCTTGCTAGAATGCCCCCCCCCTTCCTCTGAGGACTCACCCAATCCAACTCACCCTACTCAAGAGACATCCTTCCAAAGCAGCTCCTGACCTGCCACACCCTGAAAGCAGCCCTGGCAGGGACTTGCACCACTCCAAAGTGACTCCTGCCCTGGAGAGATGGGAAGACAACTACACACACCTTTGTATCTGTAGTTATAGCAGCTAAGCCTTTTAGCTGGCTGTGCAGGGAGAAAGTCCTGCCATTCTGAGTGCCCACAGCTGTGGCAGAGAGACTAATTGCCAACAACTAGCCTGACCGCTGCTCCTGCCACCCCTACAAGCCTGGGACAGCCTCAGACATGTCCCTCAATAGTGTAGGGACCAGGAGCACCTGGCTGGTTCACTCGGTACAGCATCTGACTCTTGATCTCAACGTCTTGAGTTTGAGCTCCACAATGGGAATAGAAATTACTTAAAAAACAAAAAAAACAAAAAATGAAAAACAGTGCAGGAACCGAACCTACCCAGTGTACCCACAGTGAGCAAAACAGGTCACTACAGCCAACTGGACTAAAGACAAATGCAACTCAGCCATAACAGTAGGGCAAATGTAGCCCACATAGGAAACACCCTAGGAATGACTGTTCTGGTGAACAGTGGGCATTGTGCTAGAGGGTACCACAGGACCTTTTCTACACAAGGCCACTAAATTCAAGACCTGGAGATGTATCTGAACCCCCTAATACACAGAAACAAATACAGAGAGTTAGACAAAATGAGGAAATAGAAGAGTATGTCCCAAATGAAAGAATAGGATAAATGACAGCAAAAGAGCTAAATGAAATTGAGATAAGCAATATCCCTGATAAAGAATTCAAAGTAATAGTCTTAAAGATATTATTAGACTTGAGAAAAGAGTGGATAAACTCACTGAGAACTTTAATAAAGAGAAAATATAAAAAGAATCAGAGAGGAAGAATTCAGTAGCTGAAATTAAAAAAAAATACACTACAGGGAATCAACAACCGATCAGAGGATGCAAAATAAAGAATCAGCAATCTGAAGACAAGGTAATAAAAAGCAACCAGGCTGAAGAGCAAAAAGAAAAAATAAAAAAATGAGAATAGATTAAGAGAACTCACAACGTTATCAAGTGTAAGAACATCTGCATTATAGGGATCCCAGGAAGAGAAGAGAGAGAATGAGGAGAAGAAATAATAGCTGAAAACTTTCTGAACTGGGGAAGGAAACAGACATCCACATCCAGGAATTACAGACAGATTCTAACAAGATTAACCCAAAGAGGTCCATACAGAGATATGTTAATAATTAAAATGGCAAAAGATAATGATAAAGAATTTTAAAAGCAGCAAGAGAAAAGAAAATAGATATATAAAAGAGAAACCCCACAAGGCTATCAAATGATTTTTTAGCAGAAACTTAGCAGGCCAGAAGGAATTGGCATGATATATTCAAAATGCTGAAAGGAAAAAACCTCCAAGCAAGATTTCTCTACCCATCAAGATTGTCATTCAGAATAGAAGGAGAAACCAGCCTTCTAAGAAATGTTTAAGAAATACTTAAGAGTGGGGAAAGAAAGGTCATAGCTTAGAAGAAAATTACAAAAGAAAAAATTTTCAAACATATGATAAGGTAGTAGGATTAATCACGTATAAAACTAGTATGAAGGTTAAAACACAAAAGTAGTAAAATCAATTATATCTACAAAAATCAAAGGGATACAAAGAATAAAAAGACGTAAAATATGACATACATAAAATGTGGAGGAGGTAGTAGAATTTAGTACTTTTAGAGTGTGTTCAAACTTAAGTGACCATCAACTTACTGTAAACTGCTATACACATAAGATGTTATATATGAACTTAATGGCAACCACAAGTCAAAAAATCTATAATTATAATAGATACACACACACACACACAAAGAAAGTAATCCAAGTAAAACACTAAAGAAAGCCATCAAATGACATGGGAAGAGAGCAAGAGAAAAAGAAAGGAACAAAGAACTATAAAAAACAACCAGAAAACAATGACCAAAATAGCAATATATAGACAAGTATCAGTAATTACGTTAAATGTAACTGGACTAAATGACCCAGTCAAAAGATGTAGAGGTGACCGAACAGATTAAAAAACAAGACCCATTTATATGCTGCCTAAAAGAGACTCACTTCAGACCTAAAGATACATACAGACCAACAGTGAAGGGCTGAAAAAGCATAGTACATGCAAATGGAGGGGGAAAAAGGGTCAGTGTAGCAATACCTGTATCAGAAAAAATAAACCTTTTTTTAACGTTTATTTTTGGGACACCGAAAGACAGAGTGGGGGAGGGGCAGACAGCGAAGGAGACACAGAATCTGAAGCAGGCTCCAGGCTCTGAGCTGTCAGCAGAGCCTGATGTGGGACTTGAACCCACAAAGCGTGAGATCATGACCTGGGCCAAAGTCGGATGTTCAACCAACGGAGCCACCCAGGCGCCCCTCAGACAAAATAGACTTTAAAACAAAGACTGTAGCAGGGGAGTCACACATTATGCCACAAGTCTCAATAATTTAAAAAAGACTGAAATCATATCAAGCATCCTTTCCGAGCATAATATTATGAAACTAGAAATCAATTATAAGAAAATATCTGGGGGCACCTGGGTGGCTCAGTCGGTTGAGTGCCTGACTCTTGATTCCTACAACAAAAGAGGCAAGAATATACAATGGAGAAAAGACAGTCTCTCCAGCAAATAGTGCTGGGAAAACTGGACAACTATACACAAAAGAATGAAACTGGACCACTTTCTAACACCATACACAAAAATAAACCCAAAATGGATTGAAGACCTAAATGTGAGATATGAAACCAGAAAACTCTTAGAAGAAAACATAGGCAATAATCTCTTTGATATAAGTCTTAGCAACATCTTTCTAGATATGTCTCCTCAGATAAGGGAAAAAAGCAAACTAAACTATTGAGACTACACTACAATAATATGCTTCTGCATAGTAAAGGAAAATCAACAATATTAAAAGGCAACCTACTGAATGAGAAATGATACCTGCAAGTAATATATCTAATAAGTGGTTAATATTGAAAAGATATAAATAATTATATTATGTTGTATAGTGACAGATAGTAGCTACACATGTAGTGAGCAAAGCATAAAGTAAACTTGTCAAATCACTGTTAGACACCTGAAACTAGTGTAACATTAATTACATATATAATCCATATATTTATAGATTTATTTTAAAAGAATGTATATAACCCAAAGCCAAAAAGAACACAAATAACTCAACTAAAAAATGGGCAGAGGACCTGAATAGTCATTTTTCCAAAGAAGACATGCAAATGATCAACAGATACAGGAAAAGCTGCTCAACATCACTAATCATCAGAGAAACACAATCCAAAACCATAATGAGACATCACCCTACACTCGTCAGAATGCCTAGGATCAAAAAGACAAGAAATAACAAGTACTGGTGAGGATGTGGAGAAAAAGGAACACTTGTGCACTGTTGGTGGGAATGTAAATTGGTGCAGCCACTATGGTAAACAGTATGGCGATTCCTCAAAAAATTAAAAATAGAAATACCATAAGATCTAATAATTCTATTACTGGGTACTTACCCAAAGGAAAAAAAAAACACTAATTCAAAAAGACAGATGCACCACTATATTTACAATAGCCAAGATATAGAAGCAACCCAAGTGTCCACTAATAGGAAGATAAAGAAGATGTAAAAAAAAAAATTAAAAAATAAAGAAAGAAAGCAGCAACTTATTACTCAACACATCTCCAGAGGTAAGGGAAACAAAAGCAAAAGTGAACTATTGGGACCTCATCAGAATAAAAAGTTCTGCACAGCGAAGGAAACAATCAGCAAAACTAAAAGGCAACCAAGAGAATGGGAAAAGGTATTTGCAAATGACATGTCAGATAAAGGGTTAGTATCCAAAATCTATAAAGAACTTACCAAACTCAATACCCAAAAAACAAATCATCCAATGAAGAAATGGGCAAAAGACATGAACAGCCACTTCTCCAAAGAAGACATCCAGATGGCCAACCAACACATGAAAAAATGCACAACATCACTCTTCATCAGGGAAACACAAATCAAAACCACAATGAGATACCACCTCACGTGGTCAGAATGGCTAACATTAACAACTCAGGCAACAACAGATGTTGTCCAGTATGCAGAGAAAGAGAAACACTTTTGCACTTTTGCAAACTGGTACAGCCACTCTGGAAAACAGTATGGAGGTTCCTCAAAAAATTAAAAATAGAACTACCTTACAACCCAGCAATTGCACTAGTAGGTATTTATCCAAGGGTACAGGTATGCTGTTTCAAAGGGGCACATGCACCATGTGTTTACAGCAGCACTATCAACAATAGTCAAAGTATGGAAAGAGCCCAAATGTCCATCGATGGATGAACGGATGAATGGATGAATGGATAAAGAAGATGTGGTGTGTGTGTGTGTGTGTGTGTGTGTGTGTGTGTGTGTATAATGGAGTATTACTCGGCAACCAAAAAGAATGAAATCTTGCCATTTGCAACTACGTAGATGGAACTAGAGGGTATTATACTAAGCAAAATTAGTCAGAGAAAGACAGATATATGACTTCACTCATATGAGGACTTTAAGACACAAAACAGATGAACATAAGGGAAGGGAAGCAAAAATAATATAAAAACATGGAGGGGGACAAAACACAAGAGACTCTTAAATATGGAGAACAGAGGGTTACTGGAGGGGTTGTGGGAGGGTGGATGGGTTAAATGGGTAAAGGGAATTAAGGAATCTACTCCTGAAATCTTTGTTGCATTATATGCTTAGATGTAAATTTAAAAAATAAATAAAAATGAAAAAATAAAGATTTGATATGAATATACAATAGACTACTACTCAGCCATAAAAAAAAGAATGAGATCATTTGGGACCGCGTGAATGGGTCTGAGGGTATTATGCTAAGTGAAGTAATTCAGATACCAAAAGACAAGTACCATAGAATTTCAGTTATATGTGGAATCTAAAAAACAAAACAAATGAACAAAGAAATAAACAAATAGACTCTTAAATACAGAGAACAAACTGGTGTTTTCCACAGGGGAAATGGGTGGAGGGATAGATGAAATAGATAAAGGGAATTAAGATGTATTAAACTTCCAGGTATAAAATAAGTCATGAAGATGAAAAGTATAGCATGAGGAAGATAGTCAACAATATTGTAATAACATAGTATGATGACAGATGGGGACAACACTTGATTGTGGTGAGCAATGAGTAACATACAAGACTGTTGAATCAGTATATTGTATACCTGAAACCAATATAACACTGTATGTTAATTATACTTCAATTTAAAAAAAAGTAAAAAAAAAAAAAACAGTAGGGGCACCTGGGTGGCTCAATTGGTTGAGCGTTCAGCTCAGGTCATGATCTCACACTTCCTGAGTTCAAGCCCTGCATGGAGAAGGCTGCTGTCAGCACAAAGCCCGCTTTGGATCCTCTGCCCCCCTCTCTCTCTGCCCCTCCTTTTCTCTCTCTCTCTCTCTCTAAAAAATAAATAAAACCTTGGGGAAAAAAAAAACAGTTAACTTACCAAATCATTTGGGGAAGATATTGTGTGACTATACAACTATTCTGTTTCACCTATAAGTTTCATCCACTAATTTTAGCCTTCATCAGTGGATCCTGCCTGCAGCAATTATTACTGTAATGTTCTTTTTCTTATTTTTTTATTGTTTACTTACTTTTGAGAGAGAGATAGAGAAAGAGAGGGAGGGGCAGAAAGAGAGGGGGACAGAGGATCCAAAGATGGCTTTGTGCTAACAGCAGTGATCTCCATGTGGGGCTTGAATTCAGGAACTGTGAGCTGAAGTCGGATGCCTAACCAACTAAGCCACCCAGGTGCCGCTATTACTGTAATGTTCTAAGGGCAATTTTCTATCTCTCTCCTTTCTCCTACGTTAATTGTAATCTCCCGTAAAGAAGATTTATTGTCTCCCCCATTTATTTCAATCATTTATTTCTATTCGTAGGAAATAATGGATATTTAGTTTATTCTTTGGGTTATAATCCAATACTATTCTTATTTATTTCATTGCCCAAATTGTTCCAGCTTTGTCCATGGGGAGCTCTTTCAGGTTGGCCTCTGTATCCTTCTGACATGTTATTTCATACTTTGCAGCACTACAAGATGCCCAACCCTAGAATAACCATTTCTCCAAGAAGTCCTGGTTGCTTTTATTAATGATATTTAGAACCAAGATCCGGGCACTATATATAGTTGCTGATACTGAGTTGTCACTATTTTTAGGCCTTTCCAGCAGAATATACTAACCCATGTACATATGTATGTCTATAATTCTGTATGTTTCTATCTGCATATAATGAAATCATAAGTTCATAGTGAGACCTCCAACTCTAATCTAGCACCACAGAGCTCATTCTAGCCTCTCCTCTTGCTTATATGTAACTTCTTCAACAGAGAAAAACATTCTACCTAGCCCTCATTACAGTTTGCCAATTTGTTCAACCCTAGCATACCTGTAGTTTCAGTCTTACTCCCACAAGAAACAAATTTACCAACTAGAGACAGTATTTATGTACCTTTTTGGTTTTATCCTTATAGTATCTAGTCAAAATACAGTTTCTCAAAGTTACTTAAGTCAACTTCTTTTCTCACCCATTTCTTTCCCTGAAGTGATGTCATATGTTAGTGAAACAGTTACATATATTTTCACAGTCTGCATTCCATCTTGGAATTCTTCTGAATCCTGACTGAATTTTTGCATACTGTATAGTATTTATGCATACTGTATAGTATCACTGTTTGCGGTGTTAGTTTTACAGGTTTTGACAGATGTGTGGAGTAATGTTTCCACCACCACTTTACCATACAGAATGGTCTATCACTTCTCTTCTCTTATGCATTCCATTTATAGTCAATCCCTATCAACACCTGGTAACCACTGATTTGTTTTCATCCCTATAGTTTTGTCTCTTCCAGAATGTCATATAAATGCACTGGATAATACAACAGCTTCTTGAATCTGGCTTCTTCCACTTAGAAAAAAATCATTTAAAATGTAATTCACTTAAGATTCACACTTTCATTTTGAAGATATTTTGGAAGAATAGAATTCTACGTTGTTAGGTATTCTTTTAGCACTTTAAATTCTCATTTGTCTTTTGGGCAGAATGATTTTTATTGAGAAGTCCACTACCAATTGTATTACTGTGCCTTTGAAACTAATGGATATTTTACCACTTTGGGCTGCCTTTAAGATTTTCCATTTGGTTTTTCAGTAGTCCTATGATACATCTGGGAGTGATTTCCTTTGTATTCATCACACTTGGGTTTTACAGAGTTTTCTAAATCTGCAGGTGGCATTTTACTATTATCTACTATCATCCAGTTCTCTAATCTTCTCTTCTGCTGTGTTTAAGGAGCTGTTAAATCTATGGGGTTCTTAATTTGGAGTATTGTATATTTTACTTACAGAATTTCCATTTGATTATTTTTTTTTAAGATTTCAAGCCTCAGATAAAATTCTCCATCTCTTACCTTTTTTTCTCAATTCTAATTTCTTCAATGTATTAATTATAATATAAATTTCCTTTTCTATTTAAAATGCCCATTTTCTATTTAAATTCTAATATCCAAATCACATATTGTTTTTTATTGTCTGGTTTTTATATTGGTGTTAAAAGATAACATACTATCTCATGGCATGCCAAATACTTTATATAATGATAAAAAATTTTATTTTTTTATTTATTTAAAAAATTTTTAATGTTTTATTTATTCTTGAGAGAGAGAGAGAGAGAGAGCATGAGCAAGGGAGGGGCACAGTGAGAGAGGGACACAGAATCCGAAGCAGACTCCAGGCTCTGAGCTGTCAGCACAGAGCCCGACATGGGGCTCGAACTCACAAACTATGAAATCATGACTTGAACCGAAGTCAGACGCTCAACTGACTGAGCTACCCAGGCGCCCTGATAAAAAAAAAAATTTTAATGTTTATTTATTTTTGAGAGAGAGGGAGAGTGTGTGAGTGGAGGAGAAGTAGACAGAGAGGGAGACACAGAACCTGAAGCAGGCTCCAGGCTCTGAGCTATCAGCAGAGAGCCCGACGCGGGATTTGAACTCACATACCATGAGATCATGACCCGAGCTGAAGTTGGGTTAACCAACTGAGCCACCCAGGCACCCCTATGATGTTATATCTTTTACTGTAAAACAGCCTCAAATTACACAATGGGTACAAGAACACTATAAAGAACTTTTACTCTTCTGAAATAACCATAGTTAATGGTTAAATATATATCCTTCCAGAACTGCTTTCTGTGACTATACATTTACTTTTATTTTTAAAAAAACAACTTGCATTTTTCACTTAATGATATACAAGCAGCCCTCAAAATTCCAATACACACAAATTTCAGTTGCCTTATTTGGTCAAACACCACCAGTTCCCCAGCAACATGGTTCAAATTTCAGTTGAACAAGACTGTGAGTAATTGCACAAACTTCACTGCTAACTCTTCAATCCACAAACTGCTTCTAAATAACAGATCATGATCCGTGATCAATCATGTCACTTATCTCACAGTCTGTCAATGACTAGTCATGTGTGTCTGTCAGTCAGTCTATGCCAAGACAGTAAAGCATGTAAGGTGTTTTCCTTTCTTGTCTCCTAGTGATAAATCCACATAACATTTTATAAAAACAGATAATCCAAAAAGGGAATTAGCCAAAAAAACGGAAGTGCAGAAAAAGAAAAAATAACATTGGAAGTAAAATTCAAATAAAATATAAATGGAGTTACAGAATAGCTACATTGTCAGTCCATCAATGGGATATATTAATAAACTTACAATTATAATATAGTTACATATCTAATAAAGGAATGTGATTCATATTACCCTGTAAGTTTTATTATAATTTGAGCAAAAATATAATATGGTATGTTTTAGATTTTTAAAACATACTGTAAAATTCACACTTAATACTTTCAATAGAAGAGAATACTCTGAAAGAGAAACATGAAGTAGAAGTGGGGAAAATACACATAAGTTAATTCTGACTGCAGTGATATCTTATATATTAATTATTAACCTTTGGTTATGTAAGACTACTTTGGTTTCATAGAGTTTATTCTTAATACTTTTCATTTGGGTTGTGAATGTTCATTTCTCGCTAATTTTTCAAAATAAAATTAGATTTGTCAACCCAGTAATATTCTCCAAAAAAAGCAGTTTAAAACATTTTTAAAAATTAACATTTTATTTATCTTTTATTTCTCCATGGAAAGGTGAAATTTTATGGTACTATATATGTACCTTTAGAAAATCTCTATGGTCAATTGGCCAGTTTGCAATACTATTTTCGTGCTCCTTTCATTTTGGTAGACACAAAATTCAATACGATCATATACCTCTCTGTTTTTACTTTGACTTCAGTCTTATTGAGAAAGACTATCTGATAGATACCTGAGCTGAATTCCATTTTTGTGCTTTTATATTTTACTGAATGATTAGCTGTAATTATTTCATGTGAAAAAAATATTCAAATTTAAATGTAGAATATGTGTCAACCGTTTGTGGAATTTTTCTTAAGTTTAAATATGTTCCTCTGGAAAGCTTTTTTTAATAAAATTATTTCATACATCATTGCATATCCATTCAAATATATATATTATACATTCTAAATACTGGAATAAAAATCAGATTGCTATAAGAGGAGGGGGAGGACAAGGAGGAATTGAAGGAGGAGAAGGAGGAGGAGGAGGAAGAGGAGGGGGAGGAGGAGGAAGAGGAGGGGGAGGAGGAGGAAGAGGAGGGGGAGGAGGAGGAGGAGGAGAAGGAGAATAGCTGACCATAATAATGTTAACACTACTGCCATTTGAGAGACCCTAGAAACGAAGCCAGAGGAACAAAGATAGACATATCAACATAAATGAAAATTGACTGTGGAAGGGAACTGAGTGTGATAAAAAGGATGAAGATGTCCCAGAATTAGTAATGCCAGCAAAAATAGCACATTGAAGGAGTTCTCAAAGATATGTGACAATGTTGAAAATGCAAAAGGTAAAAGATGGGAAGCTGATCCAAACCTGAACAGGAGTATTATAATTTGCAAAGGCAGAGAAATAATGCTAACTCCATATTGTGAGTGACACAGCAATAAGGTAAGCACTGTCCAAGTTATCATGATCAGTTTTTCACAAAGAAATAAAACACTTTAATCCTCAATGTATCTAATGTTTTAAATTATAGTATACTAAATATTTTTTTCATTTTTCTTTATTTATAATAGAAGAGAGTATATAATGTTTCCAAAAATATTTTTAAGTCACAGAACAATCACAAATTTTAATTTTTTTTTAAGAAAAAATTTTTGCTTGCTGAGTCATTTTTATGGTCCTACACTACCATGTACCATCTACATCTCCCATGTTAGTGCATATGTACCTACCTTACTCTTTTTAAGAGCTACATAATATTCTACATATCTGATTCAGTCACTAATTCTGCATATCAAACCCTAAAACCTAGTGATTTAAAATAACAATTTATTGGGGTGCCTGGGTGGCTCAGTCAGTTAAGCATCTGACTCTTGGTTCTGGCTCAGGTCATCATCTTGCAGTTTGTGAGTTCAAGCCCTACATCGGGCTCCGTGCTCATGGTACAGAGCCTGCTTGGGATTCTTTCTCCCTCCCTTTCTGCCCCTCCCCTGCTCACTCATTCTCTCTCTCAATTGCAAAATAAATACATAAACTTAAAAAAAATTTTTAAATAACAATTTATTAAGCCTCACAATTCTATACATTGACTGAGTTCAGACAGTTCTTCCACTTCACGTAATACGGATCAGGTTACTCATGCAGAGGCATTCACTTGGTAGCTTGGCTGGGGCTGCAATGATCATAATGTTCTCCCACTCCAGTGTCTCTCCTCATGTACCTTCCATCATTAAATAATCTGTTCTGAGTTTACGGCATGGCAACTGACTTCCAAAAGGGTATCTTCCAAGAGAACAAGCTCTAATGTACTCATCGAGCCTCTGGTTTGTTTCATGCTTATGAATGTATCATTTGCCAAAGCAAGTCACATGACCAGGACTAAGATAATATGGGAGTAATCTACTCAAGGGTATGAATACCAAGAAGTATCATTTATTGAAAGTCACTAATGTAATAGTATCACTTATTTACCCTCTGTTAGTAGACATTTATACTGTTTATAATTTTTCCCATTAAAACACTATAGGATATTATCATTGTAAAAAATCTTTACCCAATTATGCCCACACAAGATATTATCCTAGATAAAAGTATAAATTCTTCATACTTAACAATCAGGAAATTCTACATTTTAAATTTAGAGAGAAGTTAATTTCTATTTATCATATGTACTAATTCACATCAGTAAAGAAAGGATAGAATAATACTCCTAAAAAATCTTGCCAACACTGGGGATTGTTCATCTTTTTTATGTATTTTCACTAATTTGCATTTATTTTATTAATAGTAAAGTGAAGCATATTTTTGTATATTTTATGATTATTTATGTTTTCACTTTTTATTTTTCTATTGTGGTATTTTTGATTTATATGTTTATAAGTAAGATATTGATCCTTTCTTCAATTTTGCATGATGCTAATATCTTGTCTCAACCACTGGTTTTTAAACTTTGTTTATGGCAGATTTTATCCCATAGAAGCTAATAATTTGTATGTCATCATATCTAGCCATTTTTTCTTTCAGGTAAGCTAATCTCTATTCCTTAGACTAGAAAATTTATGTCTTATATTTTCTAGCATACATATACTTTTCTTGGCATTTTACTTTTTCTCCTAAAAGTTATTTTTGCATGTGAAGTATTATGAATTATCCAAATGTCATTTATTGACTGACTATCCTTCTTTTCTCCCACTTGATTTATTCTTTAACTGATTTACTTATTCCTACAACAGCATCACATTTTTAATTATTATAGTAGAGCATGTTTTAAATATCTAATAAAGCAAGTAGCACTTCATTCTTTTGAAAAGGTTCTTGTCTATACTCATACTTTTTTATTTTTCCAGTTTCATTGAGATATAACTGACATATAATGATGTATCAGCTTAAGGTGTACAAGGCAATGATCTACATATATATCATACATTTTTCTTATGTATATAACTTTAGAATCATCCTGTCAAATTCTGAAAAACATCCCACTGGGTTTTGATTGACATTACTTTAAATTTTTAGATGCTATCTTTATCTGTTCAATCTGCTAAAACAAAATACCACAGACTGGGTGCTTATAAAAAACAGAAATTTATTTCTCACAGTACTGGAACCTAGAAGTCTGAGATCTGGGTGCCCACATGATCAGGTTCTGTTTCTGATGAGAGGTGCTCCCCCGTTCATAACCTCACATTGTATAAGGGGCTAGGGAACTCTGTTAGGGCACTAGCCCCATTTATGAAGGCTCTATCCCTCCTGACTTAATCACCTCACAAAGACCCTACCTCCTAATACCCTCATACTGGACATTAGGTTTCAACATTTGAATTTTGGAGGACACAAATATTCAGACCATAGCAGATTCTTTTTTTTTTTTAATGTTTGTTTATTTTTGAGAGTGGGAGTAGGGGCAGAGAGAGATGGAGACACAGAATCTGAAGCAGGCTCTAGGCTCTGAGCTATCAGCACAGAGCCTGACATAGAGCTCAAGCCCACAAGCCATGAGACCATGACCTAAGCAGACGTCAGACGTTCAACCAACTGAACACCCAGGCTCCCATAGCAGATTCTTTGAAGGAACCACAGAAATGAAAAATATAATTATTGAAATTTAAAACTCTAGGGGCGCCTGGGTGGCTCAGTAGGTTAAGCGTCCGACTTCAGCTCAGGTCACGATCTCGCGGTCTGCGAGTTCGAGCCCCGCGTCGGGCTCTGGGCTGATGGCTCAGAGCCTGGAGCCTGCTTCCGATTCTGTGCCTCCCTCTCTCTCTGCCCCTCCCCCGTTCATGCTCTGTCTCAAAAATAAATAAACGTTAAAAAAAAAAATTTAAAAAAAAAAAGAAATTTAAAACTCTAAGCAATTAGCTAGCAAGTAAAAACATCTGAAGAGATAATTAGGAAACAACAAAATGAATTACACAGAATGCAATAGAGAGGCAAATAGATAAAAAATATAAAAGAGTTAAGAATCATAAAAGATAAAATGATGTGGTCCAGTATGCTATCTAATGGGAGTTCCAGAAGAAGACAACAGAAGATAGGGGAGAGTCAGTACTCAAAAAGATCATGGGTGAAAATTTTCCTAAGATTCAGGAACCAAAATGAGTCTCACAAAATGTAAATAAATTCTCACCTAGACTCATTAAAACTGGAGCCAAATAAAGGGGAAAAGAAGCTCTAATGAGCAAATAGAAAGAAACAGAGGGGCAATTAAATGAACATCAACTTTCTCAACTACGACAAAAGAATTCAATAATCTCTTTAAAATACTGACAGAACATAAATGGCAATCTACAAATCCATGGCAAAATAAAGACATTTGAGGGAGAAAGGAAAGAGAAAAGAAAGCCTTGAGTTTACTATTAACAGACCTGTCAGTATTAAAACTAATTAGAAAAATGTAGATTAGCTGGGCCAGTTTCTGGAATACACAGAAGACAGCATCAACATTTTTACCAGGATAAAGCTTCAGAGACAGCTAAAACCTAAAATTATTCTTTCTTTACAGCTATTTGCAATATCAAATTGAAGATAATTTATGATTGCATATTTTCTCTCTACTATTTGGGATGATACAAACCCTATTTCTATTGATTTGCTGATTATCCTGAAAACTTTAATATGCCTACATAACTAAACAAAGTCTACAGCTGGTCAATGTCTTATTTCCTAAACAATACAAGGACCTAACAATCAATTCCATCCAAGCGCATTAATAATTGTAGTTCAGTATTTTAGTTCTCCCTTTTTTAGCTTTACAAATTAAATACAATTATTACCTTTAATTGCATATTTTTTGCTTTCTTTTTAAAATGCTAAACAAAAATATTTCTTCAGACTACCATGGGGAAATATTAAAATTTTTCAATGAAGACTGAAGAGAGCAGAGAGGGCATGTGAGGTAATCAACATCCCACAAATAGTTCCCAAATAAGATATCTTGCTTAGTATGTCATACATGCCTGCCAACATTTTGTACAAAAATATTCCCATAGCTTTATTCATAACAGCCAACTAGTAACCACCTAAGTAACCATCAACAGATGGACCAACTGTATTACATTTATACAACGGAATAGTATTCTGCTATAAAAAGGAAAATCTACTGATATGTACAACACAAATTCATCTTTAAAATATACTGTGAATAAAAATAAAATAAATAAAATATTATACTGCATAAAATAAGCCTTATACATAAGAACATACATTATAATGATTCCTTTTACATGAATTTCTGGAACAGAGATAAACTAATCCATGGTGGAAAAAACTGGAACAACAGTTGACTCTGGATGGATAAGGATGAGGAATAAGTGACAAAGGACATGAAGCAACTTTCTGGGGGAGTTAGTAATGTTCTATATCTTGACAAAGAATCAGATGACATTTGTTAAAACTCATGAAATGGTGCAGTTAAGCACTATACACTTCATTGCACAGTTGACCTTTGAACATGAAGGTTAGGGGCACCAACCCCCAGCACAGTTGAAAATCTACATATAACTTTCCACTACCCCAAAACGACTACTGATAGTCTACTACTGACCAAAGCCTTACCAATAACATAAACACTTTATTAACACATATTTTGTTTGTTACATGTATTATATACTGTATTCTTCCAATAGTTAGCTAGAGAATAAAATGTTAAGAAATTTATAAGACAAATATGTTTACAGCATTGTACTGTATTTATTGAAAAAAAAACTGCATATAAGTGTACTTGTGCAGTTCAAACCCATGTTCAAGGGTCAACTGTATATACACCTTATATTAAAAGAAAAATACATAAATGCTGAACTTCAGTTAATGATATACATACTAAAGTATACTCATTTCAAACTTGCATGGAAATGCATCAAAAAAATAAGACCAATGATAGAAGAATATATATGAGACCAAGAGTAGAATCTGGGCAATGAGTGTATTAGATTCCCATTACTGCTGTAACAAACTACAGCATATTTTTTGGCTTAAAACAGCGCATATTTATTCTATTACAATTTGGGAAATCAGAAGTCTGATATGTTTTTTTTTTTTATTTTTTTTAATGTTTATTTTTGAGACAGAGAGAGACACAGCATGAACGGGGGAGGGTCAGAGAGAGAGGGAGACACAGAATCCGAAGCAGGCTCCAGGCTCTGAGCTGTCAGCACAGAGCCCGACGCGGGGCTCGAACTCACAGACTGTGAGATCATGACCTGAGCCGAAGTCGGACACTTAACCGACTGAGCCACCCAGGCGCCCCAGAAGTCTGATATGTTCTTAACTAAAATCAAGATGTTGTCTGGACTGCAGAGCTTCTGAAGTCTCCACAGAAAAATTCCTTGCCTCTTCCATCTTCCACCTGCATTCCTTGACTCATGGCTTCCTTCTGCCATCTTCCAAAGTAGCGGCATAACACCTTCAAATCTCTTTCTGACCATGCCCCTACTTCTGTCATCACATCTTTTTCTCTGATATTGATTATCCTGCTTCTTATTCTAAACCTTTGTGAAGACATTGGGTCCACCTGAATAATCTAGCGCAATCCCTCCATCTCAAAATTCATAATTTTATCACATCTGCAAAATCCCTTTTGCCATGTAAGGTCACATATTCAAAGGTTCTCAGGATTAGGATGTGGACATCAGTGGGATACCATTATTCTACCTACCATGGTGGGTATATGGGTGTTTACTATGCAATTCTTTCACCATTTATGTATTTTTGAAATTTTCCTAATAAAATATGAGGGAAAAGTTAAAATCCAGCAATAGGGATAAAGTGTTGCCACCATACTAAATCAACATGTATCTTCTTCCAATAAAAAGGAGGAATTTTTCCCCTTCTTACAAATAAAGTTCTTTCAATAAAGAATGTTATTAAAAGTCGTATTTACTGGGGTGCCTAGGTGGCTCACTTGGTTGAGCATCAACTTTGGCTCAGGTCATGATCTTAACGGTTCCTGAGTTAGAGCCCCACATCAGGCTCCATGCTGTCATGGTTCCTGAGTTTGAGTCCCGCATCAGGCTCACTGCTATCAGCATGGAGCCTGCTTCGGATCCTCTGTCCCCATCTCTGACCCTCCCCCCCACCCTCTCTCTCAAAAATAAGTAAAACATTTTTTTAAAGTAGTATTTAGTTCTGCATTTAGCTACTAAAAACACCATTTCTATTGCTACACTGAAATTTTCAAAAGATTTTTAAGGGAAGTTTATTTTTTTTTAAATGGAAATAGAAACAGACCAAATATAATGCTTAGAACACAGTAAAACATGAATATGAGGTTTTAAATTGTTACCTAGAGTTGCTTTAACTTAGAAAAGATACCACTTTAAGCTATTTTTACAAAAATCACTTTTTAATGCTTATCCAACACACCCTTTTTAAGCAGGATTTCTTCTTTATTAAATAGGCTTTTGTTATATAGATAATAAATAGCTTTTATATAGGATGATCATGGTAATTAAATTTTCTTAATATAACAAATTTCAATATTTTTAAATCCTAGAACAAAGTTCACATAATAAAAATGTTGTTTCAGATCTTTTCTCACAGCTCATTTTCAAGAAATCACCAAATTCTATTGATTCTCCTTCCTGTCTCTCCTGTTCTACCTTCACAGTTATATATAAATCCTAATGACCTCATCCCTAGATTATAATAATTTTATAATTTATTTTCTTCTCTCCAAAATTGTATCAACTCCAATCTATCTTACAGAGAGTTAACAACATATGCTTCAAATTTAGACACAAAGAGTCTCAGAAATGTAATGCTTTTAAGGAGTTTTGAACAATACATATCTGCTGAAACCAAACATCTTTTACAATTTTATGCAGATATGCATGTGTCCCTTGGAAACAGCACTCCTGTACCCTTTGGGTAAATACCTACTAGTGCAATTGCTGGATCCTAGAGTAGTTCTATTTTTAGTTTTTTGAGGAACCTCCATACTGTTCTCCAGAGTGACTTCACAAGTTTGCATTCCCACCAGCAGCGCAAGAGGGTTCCCCTTTCTCCACATCCTTGCCAGCACCTGTTGTTTCTTGTGTTGTTAATTTTAGCCATTCTGGCAGGTGTACAGCGGTAGCTCATTGTGGTTTTGATTTGTATTTCCCTAATGAGGACTAATGTTGAACATCTTTTCATGTGTCTGGTAGACATCTGATGTCTTCTTTGGAAAAATATTTATTCATGTCTTCTGCCCATTTCTTAACAGGGTTGTTTGTTTTTCAGGTGTTAAGTTTGGTAAGTTCTTTATAAATTTTGGATACTAACCCTTTATAGATATGTCCTTTGCCAATATCTTCATGAGCTGTATTGTGAGATCTTGGGGTGCCTGGGTGGCTCAGTTGGTTAAGGGTCCAAATCTTGATTTTGGCTCAAGTCATGATCTCACAGTTCGTTAGTTCGAACCCCACACTGGGCTCTGCACTGCGAGTGCAGAGCCTGCTTGGGATTCTATCTCCCTCCCTCTGTCCCTCCCATGATTGTGCGTGTGCTCACTCTCTCTCTCTCAAAATAAATAAACTTTAAAAAAAGAACCGTAAGATCATGACCTAAGAAGAAATCAGGAGTCAGATGCTTAACCAACTGAGCCACCCAGGAGCCTCAATCCTACTTCTGAAACCAACAGTGTACTGTATATTAACTAAAAGATAAATAATAAAAAAAATTTTAAAGCATTATAAAAATGAGCTTACCCTTCTCATACGTAATTCTTCTAATGCTTCCAGCAAACTTGTTTTGAAATCTAGTAGCTGAATAGAAAACATGGTCTCTGAAGAACTTTGAAGAGCAAAGGCAGAGGATGATGAATCAGTCTTAAAATGATTCTCCATATTAACATTTACTTCCTGTAATATAAAAAGGTTTTAACTGAAAAAATCATTTATCTAGGTTTTTCAAGTAAAAGTACATTTACCATAAAGATATAACCACCTGTATCCCATAATACTTCAGGTTTAGCACTGAATAACAGTTTTGTCATCAATACTATTCTAATCTCTTTTTTTAAATTTTTATTTATTTTTGAGACAGAGCATGAACAGGGGAGGGTCAGAGAGAGAGAAAGACATAGAATCTGAAGAGGCTCCAGGCTCTGAGCCGTCAGCACAGAGCCCGATGCGGGGCTCAAACTCACGGACCGTGAGATCATGACCTGAGCCGAAGTCGGACGCCCAACCGACTGAGCCACCCAGGCGCCCCAATACTATTCTAATCTTGACACCACTTGTGTTTTGTGATGCATCCATAGTTTCTGTGGCTGAGGCTTTTTATGTTACCTTAGTACCTGCACAAACTAAATTTTCTTCCCCTAAACACCACATCTTAAAAGCTGGATTCCTAAATTGCAGGCAAGGTGTGACCCTTCAGTAACTGCTTCATACCAAGGCTGCCAGACCATGTGCTTCCTAACTTTGCCTTGATATATCGCATTTTGTAAGGATGCTATGAATACTAACAGTATTTCAATCTTTAAACCCTACAGAGTTGAAAGAGAAAGAATGAAGTAACTGCCTTTTACTAAAAGCCAAGACTTAAATATCTTTCTCAGTATGAGTCAGGCTACAAGAAACTTCTCTTTTCAACTTTTCATAATAATAAATATCAATTCACAGGTAGTTGGAAAGAAATGTACAGGGTGCCCATACACCACTCAGCCTCTTCCAATGTTAAGATCTTGCATATTAATAGTACACTATAAAAACTGTATATCTGACTTTGGTACAATACACAGAACTTATAAAATTCTTCCACCTATACATTCACTCATTTGTGTGTGGGTGTGTGTATAATTCTGTGCAAGTTTATGTATAGCTTCATGTAGCTACCACTACAATCAAAATATAGTACTGTACCATCAACAGTAGCTCCCTCATGCAGCTTGTTTCCATACCCACTACACTACTCTGTTCTCTATTTCTATAATTGTTTATTTCAACAGCATTATACACAAAATGGAATCCTACATCACGTAACCTATTAAGATTGAATTTTTTTCAGGGGTGCCTCACTGGCTCAGTCAGTAGGGTATGTGACTCGGTCTCAGGGTTGTGAGTTCAAGCCCTACGTTGGGTGTAAAGATTACTTTGAAAAATCAATGAATCAATCAATCTCATCTAATTTAAAAAAAAAAGACTAGATTTTGTTCACTCATGATAATTACCTTGAGGTTCATCCAAGCTGTTGTATCAACAGTTCACTCCTTATATTGCTGAGTAATATTCCATAGTATGGACATACTATGGTTTAACCATGCACTCACTGAAAGACATCTGAGTCATTTTCACTTTGGGCTTTTATGAATAAAGCTACCATGAACATTCATATACAAGTTTCTACATAAGTTTTCATTTCTTAGAGATAAATGTCCAAGAGAACAATTGCTGGGCTGAATGAATACAGTCCACTTTTAGTTGTGAAAGAAACTACCAAACTATTTTCCAGAATGGTAATACCGTTTTACAGTCTCACTGGCAATGTATCAGTGATCCAGCTTCTCCAAATCCCCACCAGTGTTTGGTGTAATCACTATTTTTTTTATCCTAGCCATTCTGATAGGTATTATATTAGTAAGCATTATCTAAAGAAACAGAGCCAGTAGGATGTATATGTACAGAGAGAGAGAAAAAAAAATTCATTTTAAGGAACTGGCTCATGTGAGTGGGAGTCCAGCAAACCTGAAATCCTCTGGGCAGGACAGTAGGCTGAAGACCCAAATAAGAGATGATATTTCAACTTGACCAAAGGCAGTCTCAAAGCAGACTTCCTTTAGGAACATGAGTTTTTCCTCTTAAGAACTTCTATTTGGATAGGAACACCCACATTATGGAGGATAATCTGCTTTACTGAAAGTCTACTGATTTAAATGCTGATCTCATCTAAAAATTACCTTCACAACAATGTCTAAACAGGTGTTTGACCAAATACATTTGATCAATATATTTTTTTGTATTTTTTTAACATTAACTTACCCTAGGGCACCTGGGTGGCTCAGTTGGATAAGTGTCAGACTCTTGATTTCAGCTCAGGTGATGCTCTCATGGTTCATGAGTTCAAGCCTTGTGTCAGGCTCTAAGCTGACAGTGAAAAATCTGCTTGGGATTCTCTCTCTCTCTCTCTCTCTCTCTCTCTCTCTCTCTGTCTGCCCCTCCCCTACTCTCTCTCTCAAAATAAACATTTAAAAATAATAAAATAAAATAAAATAAAATAAAATAAAATAAAATAAAATAAAATAAAATAAAATAAAACTGGCTTACCCTTCATAGCCTAGCCAACTTGACACATAAAATTAACCATCACAGGTGTGCATGCAAGAAACTTTCTAAAAGGGAAATTTCCATTCCTGAAAACGATGGGCTACATTAGTTGGATAAACCCTCCAGCTAAAAACAATTACAATTTTAATAAAATATTTTTAAACCTTCCTAAAAGTATCAAAGACCTAGCAAAATAGTAAAAAATTATAAAGCCAAATTCTAAATTCTAAAAAGACCATGAGCCAAGAACTAAGCTGAACAGAGAAAGCCATGTTCATCCTGTGGGTATCTGCCAAATTGAGTAAAATTAAATAACAACACTGATGACCTCTGGTGTGAGAGACAGGGAGTGCAAACCTAGGGTCTGACAAAGTATGAAGTCTAATAAGAGACCTATTATAGTAAACAGAATTCAGAAGAGTTAAACTCACTTAAGGTTGAAGCAAAAATAACCACCTTCTATAGGATAGCTGCCCAGGTGCCAAGTAGATAAAGCATAAAAGAGAAGAAAGGGAGGCGGAGATATGAAGAAAGTAAAAACTGTCTCATCCCAGAAAGATGCCATTAACTTAATTTCAGATAAGTCTGTTAACAAAGGTGGTTTCATAGGACTGTGAAAGAAACCTCAACTTATGAATAGGATCTCAAATGTCTTCAAACTGGTAGTGGCCATAAGAATCTAGCAGAAGCAAATAAAAATTCTTTCTAGAGAAATGTAACTTTATTGTAGGTACTCAAGAAATCTTTAAAAATTATTTTTCAAGGACAATGAGCAGCACATAAAGATAATCAGGCATAGGACACAACACTGCATTATGAGAACAGGCAGAAAAACATTGATAATAGAAACACACACACACACATACTGCAGATTTTTCCATTATCACACAAAAGAACTTTAAAACAGCTATGGTTACTATGTTTAAAGAAATAAAGTCAAGGTTGAAACTATTTGCGAAGAAGAGCAGATTTTTAAAATATCCCAGTATAATCTCTAGATAGAAAAAGTATATAATCGACAACTGATAACTCAATATGTTTGGCAAAGACCGTACATAGCTGAAGAGAGATTTAGTGTACTATAAAAAAGATTAACTACAATATCAAGGATGCAGCAAGAAAATATAAAAATGGAAACTACAGAAAAAAAGGTTAAAAAAGAAAATAAAGTCAGAGGGTGTAACAGTTCCAGAAAGAAGAAGAGAGAAATAAAGAGACATAAACTATATTCTGAAGAAATAACAGCTGAGAATTTTCCAGAACTAAAGTAAACACCAAGTTTCAGATCAAGAAGCTCAGTGAATCCAAAAATACTTCATTTGATTTAATCCTGACTGAAAAGAAAACAGCATATGGGATGCACTGAGAAACTGAAGAGAAAGGAGTCACCAACATCTTTGGTTCATGCGAGTCTCCATCCTTTAATACTGTTTTATTCTTTTTTATGCTTGCTTTCTAGTTCACTCCCAATCTTTACAGATCACCCCTAATGCTTTTGATATGCATCCTTAAATCTATAGTTATCCTTTTAACACACATAGTGTTATGTGTGTATTTAATTCACATAAATTCTATTATGCTATACAGGAAAAAAAAAGAATTGTAGTGAATCCAAAATGTATTTTAAAAACCCATATCTACAGATATCACAGTCAAGTGACAGAAAAAAATATGAAAAAAAGAAAATATATGAAAAAAATCTTAAAAGATTACAACTAAATCTCAAAGGACTTAAAGCATATAGATATTACCAAAACAAGGAAGCAAAGAAAATATGAGAATGAAAAATTACAGGCCAATATAGTTCACAAAGTAAATCCTAATAATACATACACAAAATACACAAAATACACAAAATAATAGCATACTGAAAGTGACAACAGATAAAAATAATATATCATAACCATGTTGGGTTTCTCGCAGAAATCTAAAGTGTAACATTAAAAATCAATCATTATAATTCTCTACATTAAGATGGTAAAAGAAAAACAATTACATGATAATAAAGAAAAAGCATGTGAAAATACACAACTGCTCAAAATATTAAAAAAGAAAACTCTCAGGGAGTTCCTGGCTGGCTCAGTCAGTAGAGCACGTGGCTCTTGATTTCAGGGTCATGAGTTCCAGCCCCACACTGGGTGTGCAGAGACTGCTTAAAGAAATAAAAAAATAAAAAGCTCTCAGAAAACAATAAGCAAAAGAGAGCTTCCTTAATTTGGTCAGCAGAATCTATAAAAAAATGTTCAGCAACATCATACTTAACAGTGAAAAGTTGAAAGCATTCACCCTGAGATCAGGAATAAGGCAATTTTCAACATTTTATTAAAGGTAACACAATAAGAAAAAGAAATAAAAAGTACATAGACCAAAAAGCAAGAAATAAAACTATAATTAATTAATGAAATAATTGAGAATACAGGATATCTTTTTAAAACTACAGATTAAGGGGTGCCTGGGTGGCTCAGTCAATTAAGCACCCAACTCTGGGTCTCAGCTTGGGTCATGATCTCATAGTTCATGAGTTCGAGCCCCACATTGGACTCTGTGCTGGCAGTGTGGGGTCTACTTGGGATCCTCAATCTCTCTCTTTCTCTCTCTCTCTCTCCCTCTCCCTCTCTCTCTACCCCTCCCCTGCTCACATCTCTCTCAAAATAAATAAATAAACTTAAAAAATAAATAAAACTACGGATTAAGTATTAGAATTAATAAGAGGATTTAACAAACCAGAAAGAAACAGAAACAATATACAATAAGTCAACTATATTCATACACACTAAGAAAAAAGCTTGGAAATAAAATTTAAAATAACATTTGTGGGGCACCTGGGTGGCTCAGTCAACTGAGCATCTGGCTTTTGATTTCAGCTCAGGTCATGGTCTCATGGTTCATGAGATCGAGCTCCGCATCAAGCTGTGTGCTGCCAACACAGAGCCTGCTTGGGATTCTCTCTCTCCCTCTCCCCCTTCCCCTACTCACGCATGTACTTGCTCGCTCTCTTTCTCAAATAAACATTTTTTTTCAAAATCAAATCAATCAATAAAAAACATTTGCAACACTATAGCATTTATAACACTACAGCAATCAAGACAGTGTGAAGATAATGCAGGAGAAGGAAACAGACCTATGAAATGCAACAGGAACATATATACAGGGGTCTGGGTTCCTGTTGCATTTCACAGGTTGCATTTCAATTACATAATACTGAATGGTGAAAAGCTGAAAGTTTTTCCATTAAGATTAGGAACAAGACAAGGTTGCCAACTCTCACCTTTTATTCAACATAGTATTGGAAGTCCTACTCAGAACAATTAGGCAAGAAAAAGAAATAAAAGGTATCCAGATAGGAAAGGAAGAAGTAAAACTGTCACTATTTGCAGATGATACATATATATAAAACCCTAAAGACACGACCAAAACATCATTAGAACTAATAATTCAGTAAATTTGTAGGATATAAAATCAACGTACAAAAATCCGTTGCATTTCTATATGCTATAACCATCTACTAGAAAGAGAAATTAGGGGGCACCTGGGTGGCTCAGTCAGTTAAGCGTCCGACTTCGACTCAGGTCATGATCTCACAGTTCATGAGTTTGAGTCGGGTGTCAAGCTCTATTCTAACAGCTCAGAGCCTTGAGCCTGTTTCAGATTCTGTGTCTCCCTCTCTCTCTGCCCCTCCCCGCGCTCTCTCTCTCTCTCTCTCTCTCTCTCTCTCAAAAATAAATAAGCAAGGGGCGCCTGGGTGGCGCAGTCGGTTGAGCGTCCGACTTCAGCCAGGTCACGATCTCGCGGTCCGTGAGTTCGAGCCCCGCGTCGGGCTCTGGGCTGATGGCTCGGAGCCTGGAGCCTGTTTCCGATTCTTTGTCTCCCTCTCTCACTGCCCCTCCCCCGTTCATGCTCTGTCTCTCTCTGTCCCAAAAATAAATAAAAAACGTTGAAAAAAAAAATTTAAAAAAAAAAATAAATAAATAAGCAAAAAATAAATAAATAAATAAAAAGAGAGAGAGAGAGAAAGAGAAATTTTAAAAATCTCATTTACATTTCATCAAAAAGAATAAAACACTTAGGAATAAATTTAACCAAGGAGGCAAACCTGTACACGGTGTATCTGTACACTGAAAATTATATGACACTGATGAAAGTAACTGAAGAACACACAAATAAAAGCAAAGATATTCCATGCTCATGGATTGAAAGAATTATTATTAAAATTTCCATACCACCCAAAACGATCTACAGATTTAACACAACCCCTATCAAAACTTCAGTAGCATTTTTCACAGATAGAACAAACAACCCTAAAATCTGTGGAACCACAGAGACCCCAAATAGCCAGAGAAATCCAGAAAAAGAAGAACAAAGCTAGAGGTATCAAACTTCTTGATTTCAAACTATACCACAAAGTTATAATAACTGGGGTGCCTGGGTGGCTCAGTTGGTTAAGTGTACAACTCTTGATTTTGGGTCAGGTCATGATCTCACAGTTCATGGGACTGAGCCCCAAATCAGGCTCTGAGCTGACAGCACAGAGCTTGCTTGGTATTCTGTTGCTCTCTCCCTCTCTGCTCATACTCACTCTGTGTCAAATGAACATTTTTTTAAAAGCTATAATAAAACAGTATGGTATTGGCATAAAAACAGACATACAGCTTTCTAAAGTTGAGTCAGTTTCTTAGTTTGCCTCCCTCTTTTTTTTTTTTAAACAGACATATAGGTCAATGGAACAGAATAGAGAATCCACTCAGATACTATGGTCAATCAATTTATGACAAAGGAACCAAGAAAATACAATAACAACAGTCTCTTTATTAAATGGTGCTGGAAAACCTGGACAGCCACATGCAAAAGAATGAACCTGGACCACTATCTTACACCATACACAAAAATTAAAATAGATTAAAGACTTGAACATAAGATCTGAAATGATAAAACTCCTTGAAGAAAATAGGTGGTAAGTTCCTTGATGTGAGTCTTGGCAATAATGATTTTTGGATTTGACACCAAAAGCAAATAAAAACAAATGGGAATGTATCAAACTAAAAAGCTTCTGCACAGCAAAGGAAACCGTCAACAAAATGAAAAGGCAATTTATCAAATGGGAGAAAAGATTTGCAAGTAATATCTGATAAGGGATTACTATCTAAAATATATTTAAGGGGCGCCTGGGTGGCTCAGTCGGTGAAGCGTCCGACTTCGGCTCAGGTCACGATCTCGCGGTATGTGAGTTCGAGCCCCGCATCGGGCTCTGTGCTGACTGCTCAGAGCCTGGAGCCCGTTTCAGATTCTGTGTCTCCCTCTCTCTCTGACCCTCCCCCGTTCATGCTCTGTCTCTCTCTGTCTCAAAAATAAATAAATGTTAAAAAAAAAAATTTTTTTTTAAATATATTTAAAAACTCATACAACTCACTAGAAAAGAAAACAATATAATTTAAAAAAATTTTTAATGTTTTTTTTTTAATTTTTTTTAACATTTATTAATTTTTGAGACAGAGAGAGACAGAGCATGAACGGGGGAGGGTCAGAGAGAGAGGGAGACACAGTATCTGAAACAGGATCCAGGCTCTGAACAGTCAGCACAGAGCCCGACGTGGGGCTTGAACTCACGGACCAGGACCGCGAGATCATGACCTGAGCCGAAGTCGGACGCTCAACCGACTGAGCCACCCAGGCGCCCCTTAATGTTTATTTCTGAGACACAAAGAGAGAGACAGAGCATGAGCAGGGGAGGGGCAGAGAGAGAGGGAGACACAGAATACAAAGCAGGCTCCACACTCTGAGCTTTCAGCACAAAGCCTGACGCAGGGCTCGAACTCATGAACTGTGAGATCATGACCTGAGCTGAAGTCAGACGCTTAGCGACTGAGCCACTCAGGCACCCCAGAAACAATCCAATTTTTAAAAAATGGGCAAAGGATCTGAATAGACATTATTCCAAAGAAGACACACACATGGCCAACAAGTACATGAAAAGATGCTCAATATCACCAATCATCAGAGAAATGGGTATCAAAACCAAAATGAGATTATCACCCCACATTTGTTAGAATAGCTAAAATCAAAAAAACAAGAAATAACAAGTGTTGATGAGGATGTGAAGAAAAGGGAACTTTTGGGCACTATCAGTAGGAATGTAAACTGGTGCAGCCACTATGGAAAACAGTATGGAGGGACCTCAAAAACTAAAAATAGAACTATGAAATGATCCAACAATTTCACTTGAGTATTTATCCAAAGAAAATGAAAACACTAACTCAAAAAGATGTATGCATCCCATGTTCACTGCAGCAGTATACACAACAGCCAAGACATGAAAACATTGTAAGTATCCATCAACAGATGAATGGATAAAGAAAACAGTATGTTTTTCAGCCATAAAACAAAGAAGGAAATCTTGTCATTTGCAATATCATGGATGGACCTTGAGGATGTTAGGTTAAGCTGAAATAAATTAGACATAGAAAGACAAATACCATATGATCTCACTTATATGTGGAATCTAACCAACAACAAACAACAAAAAACAGAGATACAAAGAACAGATTAGTGGCTGCCAGATATGGGGGTGGGGGTAGGTGAAATGGGTGAAGGAGGACAAAAGGTATAAACTTCCAGTTATAAAATAAATACATCACAGAGATGTAATATACAGCATGGTGACTATAGTTAATAATACTGTATTATCTATTTGAAAGTTGCTAAGACTTGGGAATGCAAGCTGGTGCAGCCACTCTGGAAAACAGTATGGAGGGACCTCAAAAACTAAAAATAGAACTATGAAATGATCCAACAATTTCACTTGAGTATTTATCCAAAGAAAATGAAAACACTAACTCAAAAAGATGTATGCATCCCATGTTCACTGCAGCAGTATACACAACAGCCAAGACATGAAAACATTGTAAGTATCCATCAACAGATGAATGGATAAAGAAAACAGTATGTTTTTCAGCCATAAAACAAAGAAGGAAATCTTGTCATTTGCAATATCATGGATGGACCTTGAGGATGTTAGGTTAAGCTGAAATAAATTAGACATAGAAAGACAAATACCATATGATCTCACTTATATGTGGAATCTAACCAACAACAAACAACAAAAAACAGAGATACAAAGAACAGATTAGTGGCTGCCAGATATGGGGGTGGGGGTAGGTGAAATGGGTGAAGGAGGACAAAAGGTATAAACTTCCAGTTATAAAATAAATACATCACAGAGATGTAATATACAGCATGGTGACTATAGTTAATAATACTGTATTATCTATTTGAAAGTTGCTAAGACTTGGGAATGCAAGCTGGTGCAGCCACTCTGGAAAACAGTATGGAGGTTCCTCAAAAAACTAAAAATAGAACTACCCTATGACCCAGCAATTGCACTACTAGGCATTTATCCAAGGGATACAGGTGTGCTGTTTCGAAGGGACACATGCACTCCCATGTTTATAGCAGCACTATCAACAATAGCCAAAGTATGGAAAGAGCCCAAACATCCATCGATGGATGAATGGATAAAGAAAATGTGGTATATATATATAATGGAGTATTACTCGGCAATCAAAACGAATGAAATCTTGCCATTTGCAACTATGTGGATGGAACTAGAGGAGATTATGCTAAGTAAAATTAGTCAGTCAGAGAAAGACAAATATCATATGACTTCATTCATATGAGGACTTTAAGATACAAAACAGATGAACATAAGGGAAGGGAAGCAAAAATAATACAAAAACCGGGAGGGGGACAAAAATATAAGACTCTTAAATATGGAGAACAAACAGAGGGTTACTGGAGGGGTTGTGGGAGGGGGGATGGGCTAAATGGGTAAGGGGCATTAAGGAATGTACTGAAATCACTGCTTCACTATATACTAACTAATTCGGACGTAAACTTTAAAAAATAAAAAATAAAGTAAAAAAAACCAAGATTTTCTTCTGAATATTTTTTATTAGAGAATTACGATAATATAAATGATTGATTTCACTGTTGATTAATGGGTACACTGCTAAGGAATATAAACATTGCTGATTAA
Organism: Panthera pardus; assembly: GCF_024362965.1. NCBI lineage: Eukaryota > Metazoa > Chordata > Mammalia > Carnivora > Felidae > Panthera > Panthera pardus. Next base: position 28,546,183 of record NW_026526677.1, on the reverse strand, counting down.
CTTACCCATAAATAATATATAGTGCAATATATTAAATTACCCACAAAAATAAGGAAATAATAAAACTTAGCATTTAACATTATAAAAATATAACTCAATATTAATTTCAAGATATGTTAATAAGATGGACTTGGTAGTGAAAAAAAAGGAAATTCCAGCTTTTCCAGAATAGCTGAGCTCAGCCCCATGCAAACCCACCAACTGGATAAACGTGTATCAAAGAGCCTATATGAAACAAGTAGATAAACACCCCTAGTCAATCCACATAATTATGAGGAATAATCAATTATTGTTGTTTTAAGTCACCAAGTTTGGGTTGGTTTGTTATTCGGCAATAGGTAAGGTAACTAACAGAAATCAATATTGGAAATGGAACGATGCCAAACAGTGATTTGATAGTTCTGCATGTTATGCTACATTCACCACAAGTGTACTTACCATCTGTCACCATACAATGCTATTACAATACCACTGACTCTATTCCCAATACCATGGCTTTCATCCCCATGACTTACTCATTCCATAACTGGAAGCCTGTAGCTCTCATTCCCCTTTACTCATTCTGCCCATTCCTCCATGTTCCTCTCCTCTAGCAATATTAGTTTGTTCCTTGCAATATCTTTGCTTCTGCTTTTTTTGTTTTGTTCATTCTTGTTTGTTCTAATGGTACTGGTAGAAGCACTGCCAGCTTAGACTAAAAAGGACTGAGACAATTCAAAATGAAGAGGATTCTAGGCCACCAAAGTTCTACTTGTAGGAAACAAGACTGAAGCAACTACTCAGTTGCAGATCATTCCTTATTTCGTTTGCTTGTTTACATTTATTTACTTATTTAATTTTTTTTAATGTTTATTTTTGAGAGAGAGAGAGAGAGAGACAGAGCATGAGCAGGGGAGGGGCAGAGAGTCAGAGAGAAAGAGAATCTGAAGCAAGCTCTGTGCTGTCAGTGCAGAGCCAGATGCGGGGCTCAAACTCACAAACCTAGATCACGACCCAAGCTGAAATCAAGAGTCAGATGTTCAACCAACTCCGCCACCCAGGCGCCCCATCAGAGACCATTTCTTAAGGAAAATAAAGAACCTTTATAAGAGCTGAGCTAAGAATCCAGAGGTAGAGCCAAGAAGAAAACAATGGACTAGCAGAACACCTGGAGGGAGCAGAATGGCGAATGCTCTACTGTCTCCATGAAGAACAACTCTACTGCCTTCCTTTACACTACACACAATACTTCACTTCTAGTCATCAAATGCATGGAGGGTGAGGGAGAACCCACACCAAGCTTTTCTGTGACACCAGCTGGGTGACCTACATTTCAACTTAATTCTGACACTATCTACCTGGAGATAATATCGGATCAGATTCCAGAGGTTAAGGGTTCAGTTCTACAAGACTTGCCCCCATCATGACTTCAAATGCCAAATGCAAGTCCAGATTGCCACCTGTACCTCTAAATGACTGGCTACAAATTGGAGGTTTCCATGACCCCCTCCTCAGGTTTGATTAATTTGCTAGAGCAGCTCACAGAACCCAGAAAAACGACTTACTTACTAGATTACCAGTTTATTACAAAGGATATTAAAAGTTACAAATGAACAGCCAGATGAAGAGATACATAAGGAGAAACCTAGAAGAGTTCTAAGTACAGGAACTTCTGTTCTTATAGAGACTGGAGTGCACCATCCTCTTGGCACAGACATGCATTCTTGTTCACCAACCCAGAAGTTCTCCAAACCCCTGCAGTTCAGGGATTTTTTTTTTTTTTTTGAGTCTTCATTACATAGACATACTGATTACATCATTGGCCATTAGTGACCAAGTCAAGCTCCAGTCCCTCTCCTTTCCTAGAGGTCTGATAAGAGGGGGAACCTGAAAGTTCCAACTGTCTAATATCATGGTTGGCTCCCCTGGCAACCAGCCCCCATTCTTAGGAGCTTTCCAAAATTCACTTCATTAACATAAACTCAGTTGTGGTTGGAAGGGCTTGTTATGAATAACAAGACATTTCTTTTGCCTTTATGGCTCTAGAGCTATTTTCAGAAACAGAAGACAAAAGACCAAATACCAACAAAAGATGTTCCCATTGTTCCTATTGCTTAGAAAATTCCAAAGGTTTTAGGAGTTCTGTGCCAAAAATGAGATGAACATCAAGTTTTTAAAAAAAAAAATTTTTTTTAACATTTATCTATTTTTGAGAGACAGAGAGAGAGTGCAAGCCGGGGAGGGGCAGAGAGAGAGACACAGAATCTGAAGCAGGCTCCAGGCTCTAAGCTGTCAGCACAGAGCCTGATGCAGGGCTTGAACCCATGAACCGCAAGATCATGACCTGAGCCAAAGTTGAATGCTCAACCAGCTGAGCACCCAGGTGCCCATAAATACATTCTTATTATAAACCACAATATCATAGAGACCTAATCAGGGAACATTCCATGCCCATCATAACATAACATGCCTACATGCATTTCAGAATTGCTATGTACTAATGACTACTAAATGCTCTTTCTCCTCTTTTTAAATGAAAGTCTATCATGGTTATCCTATCCCTGTCTCATCACCGTATATTGGATTGGGAGGCAGATGATTTGTTTTTTAATCGGCAGGTCTCTGAATCAAGAGGAGCTGTATCCGAGAAGCTGCAGCCCAGGAGCCTCAAACCACACTTATACCTGGTAAAGATAAAATGATTCTGGACACTGAGCCTGATACTGTTTTGGAGTGAGATTTTTGCAGGTCTCTGGAGGGGGTGAGCATATTTTGCTTGTGTGAAAAATATAAAACAGGTAAACTGTGCTAAACTGCTTAATGGACACAAATTCTTCCCATCATGCCCATTTGAAATGTGATACGGTCACTTCTTCCTTCCAGAGGTGGAATCTATTTCCCCACAAGGGATTGCCTTAGGATTCACTTTAACCAACAGACCTTGAAATCTTTGCTCTCTCAGAATGCTGCTCTGCACCTGCCTTGCTTTGCCTTGCCATGCCAGGAAGAAGCACAAAACGAAAACCTACATGGAAACAGAGAGGCCCAATCCTCCACAATCTACAAGCTGAACGCAACTGCAAGAGTAAGCCTAGACAAGACCAGCAAAAAAAAAACAAAAAAAAAACAAAAAAAAAAAAAACATAAAAGCTACAAAATTATAAGAAATAATCATTGTTTTAAGCAATTAATTTTGGAGGTGATTTGCTATGCAACCACATATTCAATATTTTTTGCTATAACACTTAAAAATTTTTAATATTTTATTTATTTTTGAGAGAGAGAAAGAGTATGAGCAGGAGAGGAGCAGAGACAGAGGGAGATACAGGATCCAAAGCAGGCTCCAGGCTCCTAGCTGTTAGCACAGAACCCGATGTGGGACTCAAACCCATGAATCACGAGATCATAACCTGAGCCGAAGTCAGACACTTAACTGACTGAGCCACCCAAGCACCCCTGTTTTAACATCTTAATTCTGCATTGTCTCTTTTCTACAAGTTTCTTTTTTCTATTTCATTTTCGTCCCTTTCATGTTTTTCTCAAATGTCTGCTGATCCCTAGTTGTTCACATTTAAAAGTAACACAAATTTTTTTAATAAAAATAAAAGTATTGTGTGGTCAGCATCAGAAAAGAAAAAAACGCAGGGAGACAAAAAAAAAAAAAAAATAAGACTACCAAATGCAGTGTGTGAACTTTGGTTCCTACAGTGAAAAACAGAATAACTATAAAAAAGAACATCTGAGAGACAACTGGGGAAATTGGAATGTTGAGTGTAGTAGATAATCTTCCTAGGTCAGTATTAGATTTCTTGGATAACTATGAAAGAGAATGTCCCTGTTCTTGTTTTAAAGGAGATCTATGCTAAGCATTTCAGACTAAAGTATCAGGATGCTTGAAAATTACTTTCAACGGCTTCAGAAAATAGAGGTATATAGAGATGGAGATACAACATATGTAGCAAATTTTTAATAACTGGTGAATTTAGGTAAAGGGTAGAAAGGTGTTGATTCTTCCATTATTTGAATTCTAAAGTTGGAAATATGTCAAGATAAAATATTAGGGAAAACAGAAGGACACTACAATAAAAAAGACAGATATTAACAAGTGTTGGCAAGGATGTGAGAAACTGGAATTTTCATAAACTCCTGGTAGGAATTCAAAACGGTACAGCCGTTTTGGAAAACAGTTTAGCAGTTCCTTAAAAGGTTAAACATAGAGTTACCATATATATGATCCAGCAATTCCACTCCTAGATACTCAAAAGAACACTGTACATGAGTGGTCATAGAAGTATTATTCATAATAGCTAAAACATAATCAAAATGCCCATTAGCTGATGAATGGATAAACAAAATGTGGTACATCCATAAAATGGATGTCAATCAGCAATAAAAAGGAATGAAGTATCGATACATGCTACAATATGGATGAACCTTGAAAATATTATACTAAATGAAAGAAGCCAATCACAATGGGTCACATACTGTATTATTCCATTTATATGACATGTTCAGAATAAGCAAATCCATAGAAAGTAGATTAGTGGTTTCTTGGGGCTGTGGGGTAGGGAGATTGGAGAGGAACAGGGAGTAACTGCTAATAAATTTGGGGTTTCTTTTTCAGGTAATGAAAATATTCTAAAATTAATTGGGGTGATGGTTGCACAACTCTGAATATACTAAAAACCATTAAATTATACATTTTGAGTGAATGAACTGTATAGTGTGTGAACTATACCTTCATGAAGCTGTTACATTTAAAAATGGAATAATATGCTAGAAAGCTGACTGGAAGCTCTGGGGGAGGGCTTATTGACTAATAGCCTTCACAACCAGGTGATCAAATGGCAAGACAGTCTTTTCCTTAGGGGACTGCCTGCCCACCATCAATATGTAGACATCTTTTCTCTCAGGCCTTTCATCTTCTCGAGAGAAAAACTCTCCATTCTCCTGTCTTGGAGTGCAAGAGAAGAGGGTATTGGATTTTATCTGGCACATCCATTCTGATAGAAGTGTGGCAAATATGAGGTAAGAGTTCCACAGTTCAGCGGGTAGATTTACTCAATATTTATTTGCAAGCCCTTGACTCACCCCTGTTCTCCACTGTGTCTGGTGTACTCCTGACTAGAACTGCCATGGTCCAGTGATTTACAGAAAATTTTAAATTTCCCATATTCTGTGGGGAAAGAGACCTAGGGAAGTTCAAGTAATCTACATATAGATTTTCAAATCTTCTTTTTTATGCCCAAGCCTTATTCCTGTTTTTCAGACTATTTGGTATTTCCAAGTGCTCAGTATATTTCCAAACTTTAAAGTCAATCACTAGTCTTCTATTTGCTTTCTGACAGACACAGCTGAATCATCTCCCATTCTCTTATCCCCGTGAGTCAATACTCTTTTTATGCATTTTAATGACAGTGAGAAAAACAAATGTATGTGGTTAATCCATCATGTTTAGAAGCCTTAAACAAGATTTCAAAACCCACCTCCTATGTAATTATATAAATTCTACTGCGCATGGAACAATGTTAGTCCTAGAAATAAAAAAGATGAATTGCACAGAGTAGATGATTAAAGAAACTTTATAGTTGGGTTCCCAGCATACTGCAGAGCACTATGCAAGTTTCTCGGGATATGAGCTTACAACCTGGTTGGAAAGACAGGCACAGAAACTAACAGTGTCAAAAACAGAAGCATATACAAAACACCCATGCAAGTGATTCTATTGACAGGACTTAGAAAGAATGTTACAGAAAAGATAGTATCTATGCTAGACCTTAAATATGGCAAAGACTGGCAAAGACTACAGAGGGAAAATAACGTAAGATGATAATTATGTGTTTCCATTGTTTATCAACTTACCAATAGAAATGTCTATCAGACAGTGCAAATCTAGATGATCTGCTACTCAGTTTTGGGAGCCAGTATTGCTATTTTATTCATTCTTATCCCCCATTATGTCTGGCACATAATGGTACTAAACAAATCTTCTATCAGTCAAAAACATAGCAAATTTATTCCAGCTTTAATGCATATGTACTTGCTGTTCCTTCTTGAAGGAATGTTCTACATCCACATTTACACAGAATTTCCTTCATGTTTTTCAGGTCTCAGGTCAAATGTTACCTCTTCAATAATGACATCCCAATACTCTTCAGTATATCATCCTGTTTTATTTTCTTCACATCACTTACCATTAACCAAAATTATCTGTTAATTGTCTGTTAACTTTATTATATCTTCTCCTTTAAAAAATAAGCTTTGTGAGAATCTCATCTGTACTGGCCAGGGTATATCTTCAGCACCTAGGACAGGGCCTGATAATAAAGTAATATCAGAGATTACATAAATATTTATTGAATACTGAATGAACTTAACTCATTTCCCTAGTTCTTGAAGGTATTTAGTGACTTGCTATAAGCACATAATCATTCAAAGAGCAACAGACTGATAATCAGTTGATATTAACATATCTATTCATAGGTAGTCATGTGATTGTGGACAAACTGTTTGACCTTTCTGGATCTACTTTCTTACTTTATCTCTAAATTTACTTCCAGCTACAAAGTTCTGTGTGGTGACTATCATGTGAACAATTTCCAACACATCTTCAGTCATCTCAAAAGCACTCATTTTTTTAACCTCTGATTTAACAAATCAAAATTTGTACTTTTTCTCCCTCAAATATTTTAAACTCCAATTCTGTCAGTAGTACCACATATTTTATTGAAATCTCCATGATAGGGGTGCCTGGGTGGCTCAGTTGGTTAAGTGTCTGAATTTGGCTCAGGTCATGATCTCACAGTACATAAGTTCAAGCCCCACATCAGGCTCTGTACTGACAGCTCAGAGATTCTGTGTCTCCCTCTCTCTCTGCTCCTCCCCTGCTTGCTCTCTCTCTCTCAAAAATAAACATTAAAAAGATTAAAATTAAATAAATAAATCTCCATGATAAACATTCACAAAATCTTTGATCTCTTTCTCTCTCACTCTTTCACTCCCCTTCATTCCCTAAATCTAATCTCTAAATGGACCTGCTTATTCTTCCTTCTAATTGGCCCTTAGATTCATTCTGCATCACTACTCCTACTGCTATCAATCTAGTCAGACCCTCATTACCTCAGACATGAGTTATAATCACTTTTTGCTGTTCTCCTTTTATTTAATCTTCTCCCCCACTTCAATCTAACCTGCGTATTTTCTCCAAAATTATTTTTCTTTTTTTTTCCCGATCAATATTACTTTTTATTTTTTTAATTTTTTAATTTTTTATTTTATTTTTTCAATATATAAAATTTTCCAAAATTGTTTTTCAAAATAGCACTTAAATTTCATTAATCTCCAAATTCAAGAGGGCTCCTCTTGTCTACAAACTAAGTCTAAATGCATCTGCCTGATTTTTAAGAGTTCTCCACTTTCTCATTTCATTCTCCTTTTCAACTTTCATCTTCTGCACACAGTAGAGGTCCCAACAGAGGACCAAGATGTTCTCTACTATAATTTTCTTATTGTCTCCTACCTAATCCATGCTCATTCCCACCTCTAAACCTAGAATAAATTTTCAACTCCCCCCTTATCTAAATTCTATCCATGTTTTTTTTTTTTAATTTTTTTTTAATGTTTATTTATTTTTGAGGGAGAGAGACAGAGCACAAGCCAGGAAGGGGCAGAGAGAGAGGGAGACACAGAATCTGAAGCAGGCTCCAGGCTCTGAGCTATCACCACAGAGCCCAACATGGGGCTGGAACCCATGAACCACAAGATCATGACCTGAGCCAAAGTCAATGCCTAACTGACTGAGCCACCCAGGAACCCCAATTGTGTCCATGTTTTATGCCCAATTCAAAACCCCTTTCTCCAAGAATCCTTCCCTGACCACTCTGAACCATTCTGACCCCTCCATTCTCTAAGTTCCTGTTGTGTGCTTAAATTCAACACCACAAAGTTTAATAAGAATTCCCCAGTTGTTCTATCTGTGTCCAATCTGCCTCTTCAAATGGGATGTTTTTTAAGTGCAAGAACTATTCCACACTTCTTTCATTTACTATTCTGTAGCATTTAGTACAATTCTAGGCACAAAGTAAGAACTCAGTGAATTAAATGGCAATCAGAAGAGCTCATTTTTATACAATTTCTTACATATTACAAAGCAATTTCACCCGTATTTTCCACTTGATCCTTAAATTGCTTCTCTGAGGTATTCAGGACTAGACTTAAGTAAAAACTTGACCACTCTGACAACTATGAAACCTTGGAGGAAAAAGACTAATTTTTCTGAGATGCAGTTTCCTAATCTGATGATAAATTTCAAGTTTATCCCAAAAAGATAAGCTCATATTTTAAGAGATCACTGTTGAAAGCTTGAAACATATTTTTATATGAGTTAACAACCCCAATCAGTTAAATTAATAAATGTGAATATAGGAAAAATCTATAACTATCTGATTTCAATTTCTACACTACTGCAACTTTTAAAAATATTATACATAATATGTTTTAAATACTATAAACATTTTACCAAAAAGCTGTACTTCTTTAAATACATCTTATCTATTATTTACATCCTAACACATCTCAAGAGATTTAAGGTACTGATTTCAAGAAGCTTGCTACACTCTGGAGTGCCTGTGTGGCTCACTCTAGTTAAGAATCCAACTTCAGCTCACATCATGATCTAGTGGTTCAAAAGTCCAAGCCCCACATCAGGCTCTGCACTAGTAGTGAGGAGCCTGCCTGTGATTCTCTCTCTCCCTCTCTCTCTGCCCCTCATCCACTTGCACTCATGCTCTCTCTCAAAATAAGTAAATGAACTTAAAAAATATTTTTTAACTTAAAAAAAGAGGCTTGCTACATTTTTATTTGTGATTTTTATTACCAGAGAAGGCTAAATTATTTCCATCAGAATACTCCTTCTATTTTACATGGGGAGTCCATGTCAAAATGTTATTCATTTATTGGAAATACACTTTAGTTACTCAGTTCATTGCTAAATATAACATTATTTATCTTAAATATTCAACGCTCAAAATCATTAGCCAAATATCTATAAATTTGGGAATAGTATCTCTATGTTAAAAGCAGAAAGTTATATTACCTGTTTAATAATCACTAGTGTTAAACAACAAGAGTAATGAAATAAATCACTGGTTCTCAAAGTGTGGTCCCTGGATCAACCATATCAGCAACACCTGAGGACTTTCAGAAATGCAAATTCCAGGGCCTCAGGTCTATTGAATCAAGAACTGAGGATGGGACCCAATAATCCTGCTTTAATAAAGTCCACTACGTGTGAGAACCACTGATATAAATTAACCTAAGCAAGCCATAATTACTTGGTCACTGAATATTTTCTAAATAGATAGGAAATTTAGGTCCTATCTAGGAAAGTATTTTTTTTTTTTTTTGCTTCCTTGTTTTAAGTTATCAAATGATGATTTAAAGGACTATATAAAATGTTGAGTGCCATAATCAGGCCTCAACAATGAAAAGGAGAAATGTGGTGACTAGTCTAATCTTTTACATTAAAAATCAGAGAAAATTAATGCTAAATACCCAAAATATGCAAATATTCCCAAAATCTGAATCAGGGCATACGACTAAAAAGATTTAATTGTTTCCCCATTTGGTACACTTAAAATTTATGATCAGAGTCAGAAGTGTTGTAGAAGAAGCAAAATAAGGAAAGCATATGGGAATCAATCCCAGGGTCCTAAGTTTATAAATATTCTGTTCTAACCCAGAGATTTCCAACTAGTGCACTAGGACAGTGTCCTATGAATAAATTACTGGTTTGAGAGTAATTATTACTCTTCTCAGTTGTGCAGAAGGCTGGGCACAGCATGGGAAAGCCAAACACCCACAACCAGGATTAATTTTGTCCACATGCTCCTCTACACTGTACAAATACTGTGCTATCATTTTCCAATTACTCCATGATGTGGGCTGAAAAAAGTAGGAAGCACACTTCCAACCATTTCTGCTAACTCAGGGAGTAAAATAACTTCAGTTGCAGTTACAGAAAACACTACTCAAATTGGCTGTAAAAAGAAAAGGAGGGGTGCCTGGGTGGCTCAGCCAGTTGAGCATCCTGACTTAAACTCAGGTCATGATCTCATGGTTCGTGGGTTCGAGCCCCGTGTCAGGCTCCGTGCTGACAGCTCAGAGCCAGGAGCCTGTTTCAGATTCTGGGTCTCCTTCTCTGTATGCTCCTCCCCCATTCACGCACTGTCTCACTCTGTCTCTCAAAAATAAATAAATGTAAAAAAAAATGTAAAAAGAAAAGGAAATTTACTGGCTTTTCTGATGTAATGGTCTAGAATTAGGTTTGGCTGCAGGCAAGCAATGTAACCAGCACTGAGATTGTTATTACCTTGTTAATTTTTGCCTGTTAACATTCTCAATTGGCTATCACTTCATAATGCCCAAACGGTTGTAAGCAGCTACCAAAGCTACATACTTCCTTGTTCCTTCTTCCCCCAAGAAAAAAGGAATCTGTGTCCTGATAAAAGTCCGGAGGTTACCAATTTGGGGCTGCATGGGTTACCTTTCCACCCCTGAACCAATTACTGAGCTGGGGATTGATGGAAGCACAGTTCAACAAGCTCCATCTCTGGAGCTGGAGGTGAAGTCAATCCAGGTTAATCTCACAAACATCACATGCCTGAGAAAGTGAGGATTATATAGGGAAATATCAGGTATTGTTAGCAGAAAAAAGGAAGAATGTATGTGGGTCAATAGAAACAGCTTTCCATGATAGCTTACCACACATCTCTAAATGGGCTAAAATACACGATAAAACTGATTGCTTTTTTTTCTTTACATGCTAGTAATCTAAAAAAAAAAAGTATATTAAAATAACGTATTTACCTATCAAATTAGCACACGTTTAAAAAAAACTATTTAGTACTAGTAAAGGAATGGTGAAACAGGCATTCAATCAATTCTGGTAGAAATATAAATGGAAACAATCCTTTGAAAAACAATTTAGAATGTCTCAAGAGTCATAAACTATACAGATATATACTTCACTTCTGAAAATCTATTCAAAAGAAAAAACACCTAAATGCAGAAAAATTTTCATATTAACATATTTACTACTACTTGTTAATAAAAACAAGACAGAATAAAAACAAACAACCTAAATGTCCAGGAATAAGAAATCATAATCAATTTAAGGTATCACTACCTGGTGAAATATATGCAGCCACTTAAAATGAAAATAATAGGGGGTGCCTGGGTGGCTCAGTCAGTTGGGTGTCCGACGTTGGCATGGGTCGTGGTCTCATGGCTCTGTGGGTTCAAGCCACACGTCCTGACAGCTCAGAGCCTGGAGTCTGCTTTGGATTCTGTCTCCCTCTCTCTCTGCCCCTCCCCCACTCACACTGTGTGTGTGTGTGTGTGTGTGTGTGTGTGTGTGTGTGTGTGTCTCAAAAATAAATAAACATTAAAAAAAATTTTTTTTAAATAAAATAAAATGAAAATAATAGCTAATATTTGTTGAGCACTTATGATATACAAGACAGTCTCTTAAAACCACATTCAGTTCTCCAGGACACTTTCTGAAATATTTGCTATTAGTATTCCCATTTCAGAAATGAAAAAACTGAGGCATAAAGAGATTAAGTAACTTGTCCAAGGTTACACACAAGGTATGGAACCTTCTAGATATGAACCAAATAATCCAGTTCCAGGCTTGCAATCTTTACCACTGCATTATATTGCCTCTCAATATCGTGTTTGTGTAGTTTATAATAATAAAATGTTTATGTTATAATGTTTTATAAAAAGTGAACAATCAACAACAACAACAGAACTCAGTCTTCCAGTTAAAAGACAGGAGGTCCAACAGAGGTATTTAGTTTAGCCCCCACTAAAGTAACAGTTGGCAATTTAAGAATAAACCTTGGGCCAAGAGACTGAGAATGTAACAAAAACAAAAAATATTGTTTTCCGTCAGGCAGATACAGGAGCCTACTTAGCATTCTCTCCTTCTCCCTCCCCTTTTGCCCCCTCCCAAATAAACTTAAGAAAAACAAAAGAAACGGGGCGCCTGGGTGGCTCAGTCTGTTAAGCGTCGGACTTCGGCTTAGGTCACGATCTTACAGCTCTTGGGTTCAAGCCCCACATCAGGTTCTGTGCTGACAGCTCAGAGCCTGGGGCCTGCTTCAAATTCTGTGTCTCCCTCTCCCTCCCTGCCCCTCCCCCACTCATGCTCTGTCTCTCTCTCTCTCAAATATAAACACTAAAAAAAATTTTAAAGAAACATCTTTAATATTCTCACTAAAAGATCATATATTGCACTTATGAAAAAAGGAAGATGCTACAATAAAAGGAAGATTCACTGAAATAGTAGATATAAAGACAAAATTGAAGAAATCTTACAAAAAGAAGAGCAAAAGTCAAAGAAATACAGAACTGAAGAAAAAAGTATTAGAGGATTAATTCAGAAGGTCTAACAGAAATTAGAGAACAGAGAAATACAGAAATTAGAGAATAAATCATGAAAAGTTGTCAAGATTGATTTTCTCAGAACCAAAAAAATACGAGTTTGCAAAGAGCTCATTAAGTGCTGGCACAAGACATATTGTGGTGAAATAATGGAACACTGGAGAAAAGGGAAAGGTCCTATAACCTTCCAGAAAAAAAATAAAAATTTTTTCCACACAATGAAAATTTAGTCTTCAATATCTACAATAAAATCTACAATAAAGAAGTTAAGTCTTCAAACATAAAGGAAAGTTATTACCAAACTGGAATTTTATTGCCATGCTAAGTGTGGAGGTAAAAGATATTTTCAGACAAGCAATGTCCAAAACAATTTACCTTCCATACATCCTTTCTCAAGAAGCTATTTAAGGATTTCTCCAAGGAAGAGGAAGACACGGAATCTAGGAAACGGGGGATTCCAAGTGAGAGAGAGAAGAAACAAATGTCTGGGATGGTAAAGTGAGATACCAAGATGACACTTGCACAGCAACCAGTCCAGATTGGTGTTGTCTAGCAGAGTTTGGTAAAAAGCTCCTCAGTAGAATGAAATGAACAGATTACCAACTGTTTTTAAACCTTAATAAGAGTTTTAAATAAATGAGAAAAGTCTGGGGTTGAATTAGTAATGAACACATCAAAAAGTAAGCAATGGAGGAAGCAAAACAATGGTTAGGGGTGGTGCTGTACAGGAAAGGAAAAAAAAAATCATAGCGTACTACAATGGTTTAGTTATGAACAGCATTCATGCAGTCTTAATAATACAACTATAAATATTGAATAGTCAAGATTATGATATAACTACATGGGGAAGATAGATAATACGTGAAGGGAGAGGAGTTAGAATACAAGATAAAAGCAAGTTAAATCCTCACCTCTGATTATGGATAGTCATTAGATAATGTCTAAAACTGGAAAACCAAGAATAAAATAAAATAGTTTACAGTAGCTGCTCTGAAGAGGAGAAAATGGCAGGGTAAATTCTA